>NW_015232430.1:0-735 GCF_001447785.1 Gekko japonicus | reverse complement strand
GCGGGGATACTTACCACTATACTACCACTATACCACTATAAACTACGGGCTTGCCCAGACCCTAATCTGTAATCTAACCATCACAGCATACATTGTCTGGTGATGTCACTTCAAATGAAAACACCCAAAAGCTCTATAGTCCATAGCCCTATAAACATCAGTACAGAGAAGGGGGAGGGAGATAACACTGTTTCCACTTCCTGAGGAGCACAGATGCTGAAAGGGAACTTCATTGTCATGTTTTCCAGACCCTGCTGATTTATGTGATGGAGGGGGGAGTCTCGCAATCTGGAATCACGGGCGAACAAATTGGAACAAACTCTTGGGGGGCTGAGCTTGTCTTCCCAAGACCTTTGTCGAGTGTAGACCGTGTTTTCCCTGACCTTGTTGTGACTTGAGAGTTCTTTGAAGGAGGATAAAATCTGAACAAAACCTCTCCGATGTATTGGGCACAAGCATGGTAGGTTCCACATCAGAATGTCGAATTCTTCATTCGCCTTGATCTGTTTACCATGTGCCCGAGAGACCCTGGGAACATCAAAATAAGCATGAATATGTAGATTCTTTCCGCAAGCCGTGGCCAGTGGTAGAAATCCCCTTTCCTGTATTAATATTTGCATTATGCCAATACATTCTCTGGAGGAGTGTAAATATGCTTCGGAGAACTTCCACTCACACACACAAAGAAAAGCACAGAGATAGGAGCCTGGGACGGGGGGTGGGAGGAATGTAAGA
>NW_015232429.1:0-734 GCF_001447785.1 Gekko japonicus | reverse complement strand
GTCAATTGGACACAGTCAAAACAGTCAATCATGTGTCATTATATTGTCCTCTGTATAAGGGACATTTGGTTTCTATATATAACTCTAATCTTATCACATTTTCTGGGCAAACCTGATGAATTTTGTTTCCCTCCTTTCAGATTGTTGTAATGATACCGCCTTTAAGGGGACCACATTTTGTGCCTTGGCTTTTTCAATAAGGAAGCAGCTGGTTAAGTTTTTATTAATTATGTCTGTACTATTGAAATCAGCCTATTATGTGGCTCGAAATTTTATTCGATGAGTTCAGTTCAAACTTTATTACTGCCCACGGGCCATTCAGAGGCAGAGCAAAACAAATAAAAACAAATAAAAGCAGTATTATAAAATTAATCAACTACATAAAACCTCTCCATATATCACCTGTCCTAATATATCTGTATACGCAGATACGCTGATGATTCTTTCAGTGTGTCAATCATGGCTCATCTATGATCATAACGATAGATAACAAAATGGTTCAAACAAGCATCCTGTTTACATTTATTTGCACGACAGAATGGTTTGGGCGGGGTAGGGTGGCTAGGGGTAAAGTGAGCAGGGCTGCTTCTCCATGTACAATCCTGTTCAATTGTCTGTCCCCTTTTCACAGTCAACCGAGCCTCATTAGCATTCACAACTTTTTCTGCTGCTTATTGCTTGTCCTGTTAAGTTCTTTTGATGCAGTTCTCTATGTTTATTGTATGCGCAGAAAC
>NW_015232428.1:0-736 GCF_001447785.1 Gekko japonicus | reverse complement strand
CCCCAGCACTGTCTACCAGCCTGTCTAGAACAAGTGTAATGTCCTCTACCTTCGCAGCAGGCAGGCAAGTCACCATACGGTCAGTACGCAGGTTTGCCACCCAGCTGTCTACCTGCCTAAGGATCGAATCACCAACTACCAAGAGTCCCCCTCCCTCCCTGCCCAGGGATGGTTCCTTGGTGCGAAAGGATACCTCTTCACCAGCTGAAGAAGAGGTCCCTTCTGAGGGCACATTCCCTTTATCCTCAACATGGTGCCCTGTTCCCTCTTGACCCTCATGCTCCCTAACAGCGGTGGGACTGCCATATTCAGAGCGAGACATGTATGTGGTTTTTGTCAATTTGGCCTCAGCTTTCGATTCTGTCGATAGGATCCGTTTGTAGAAGAAGCTTGTGAAGACAAATATTGATAGGAGATTATTGTTCCTAATCCGGGAGCTACACGCAGATACAGTGGCCAAAATCTAAGTAGGCATTTCGGGTTCTTTAACGAGTGAAATACCTGTAGGTAAGAGAGTGAGGCAAGGATGCGTTTTAGCCCCCCTAATTTTTAATTTATATGTCAATGATATAGTACAGAGACTGTCAGGCCCAGAATTTATCTCACCCTCTTTAGGCCAGCAAAAAATATCAATCTTATTGTATGCTGACGACATGGTACTGATTCCTTTAACAAGAATGGGATTGAAGGTTTTGAACTGTCTAGGCGACTATTGTAAGGAGGAGAAACTTACCAT
>NW_015232427.1:0-734 GCF_001447785.1 Gekko japonicus | reverse complement strand
CCTGTCCCTCTGAACTTTCTTAAAATACTTCTTCTGCCTACACTAATAAAGCAGAGGAACGAAGCCGAACAAAACCGCACAAGCACAGACAATAGGGGTTCACAAGACTTCTCTATCCCGTTTCCTCTACACGGGTAATTCAAGAGCAAATTGTCAGAGAGCACTCAAATGCAAACAACCCCTCCTCCCACCAGCATGTTCCCAAGAACAAAAAGCTGCTTAGCCTGCTATGTGAACAAAGGTCTCCCCAAAACCTTCACCTTATCTCCTGGGCTGCTGAATATCATCAAAGGAATCTCCTCTTTCCTCAGAACATCACAATACTAGCCGGGGGACCAGCGGCTGAGAAAGGCACTTACCAACAAGGGCAAAATTACTCTCCAGCAGCTCCCGGTGACTATTGAACCAGGCTTGAGCCAGACGGTTGTTCTTGTTCTTCCCAATGATGTAGTTCATGATGTAAGCAAGGAGACCCGTCACCATCAAGATTTCCATGTAGTAACTCTCCCAGCTGTTTTGGAGGTGGGCAGGGACCTGCAGTTGGGTTTGGACTTTGTTTTAGTTGGGGGGGGGGGGTAGGAATCAGGTTACGTGGTGCAAGTTGTGCCTCCCAACGAGAACATATTTATCATCTCATTTAAAATTAAAATAAAGAGAATAGCAAATCAACACAGGCCCTGTCCACGCATTATCTCTACAGTGTTCTGCTAGCACGCAGAGTGCTTTAGTCTTAT
>NW_015232426.1:0-738 GCF_001447785.1 Gekko japonicus | reverse complement strand
CAGAGCATAATCGGCTACATCCGTACTCTGCAAAGACAAAACTGGAAGAGAGAGAGAGTATGGCTACTCTTCTTGTTTCTTCAGAACACCAAACAAAGACGGGAAGAGAAGCCATAAAATGGTAATACACCTTGACACTTTAGTCCCAATCAAATTCCTAGATCAGGGAGAAAATTCCCGGTCATTCTACAGCTAAAGAACATTGGTTACATGAGAAACATGTGACTTCCTGTGAGTAACACAAACAAACATTTAACCCCAGATATACTGAGTGTTTTCAGCTTGTAATACCCAACAGCACGTCACCAGGCGACACTCTAGCAATCAGCCTGAAAACTCTATGGTACCCGGGCTGGGACCGACTCTCCCCTGCTGCGCCAGGTAAGACACTAAATGTATGACATGGAAGAGAATGTTTCCAAGGTCAGATCTGGTTTTCCAAAATGCAAAAGGGAGCAAAGGAAAGAGTCGCTGAGACCAGGGATGAAGATCTCCCTGCAGGAACTGGAGCAGTCGTCCCTCCATTGTACTGAACTACCACACCTAATGACTGATAACTTTGATTCCAATGATTCTCCACCCCACCCCCGGAAATAGGCTTGCCAACTCCATCTTGGTAAACTCCTGGAATTTGGTGGTGGTGCCTGGGGAAAGTGGAGTTTGGGGAGCGAAGGGATGTGAGAGCAAGGGCTGCCAAATCCCCTCGGGTTGCGGATTTCCCCCCGCTTTGGAGGCCCG
>NW_015232425.1:0-735 GCF_001447785.1 Gekko japonicus | reverse complement strand
CCCTGGAGCCTTTGACTGAATTAGCTGCCCCCCGGCCCCCTCCCAAAAAATCCTTAGCCATGGGGCTGGCTTATACCCAGAGGCGACTGTCTCAACTAATGGTAATAATTGTGTCGATGGAAGCAGAGGATCATCACTCTGGATGTATTAATGTGCCAATTTAAAAAGTGGGATCTTTTGTTGTGCTCCTTTGGACTCATGGGCACTATTTCATCAATAAGGGTGCAAGAAAATAAAGGGAAAAACAGATAAGGGTGCAGAGAAGTAGGGATGCTACCCCTCAAAAAGATTTCATAATTTATAGCTATGCACAGGAAATCATTCCAACAGTTATACAATGATAGAGAAATTGCTTGGGGAAAAATACAAGTTAAAAATGCCTGACCAGTCAAGGCTGGACCGTCTTCATAAAAGGTCTTGCTGAAGTTTTATCTCATGCAAACATTCCTTAGGAGTTGTGCATCCTGTCCAGAAAATGTTTACAATTCCAGCTAAGTGTGTTTGAGAAGTCTAAAGCTGGAGAAACCCTCCAAAGAGCAGAGCTGAACCCCAGCTGGGCCCTATCCTAAACAGCATCTTAAAGCTGTGAACACTCACCTTGGCTTTTTGCCTATTTTCACTCCCTCAACGTTGCTAGTAGCACAGGCCTGTGGGATTATTAGGAATGCGGGGCCTTTGCGTGTATATGGAACCATGTCAAAATGTATACTGGGTTAGAAGAAAAGAAATGCCTCA
>NW_015232424.1:0-735 GCF_001447785.1 Gekko japonicus | reverse complement strand
CCCCCCCCAACTTTCAAAAAACACATCCCCAACCTCCTACCGAGGTTTACACCTGGAATCAAAGGCTCAAACGGAGTGGCTTAGATGGCAAAACCACTCACTCTCAGGTGTCCTAACTTGTGGAGCAATAAAACTAAGGACCCCCCCTTTTGATATAACATATAAATTTTACAACGTGGAATACATAAACATTAAAGGCGATAGGTTGTTTGTTCCGCTGAACAGATCAGACAGAGAACAAGTATTTAAAAACCAATAAAGTCGAAAAGATCCAATAGACCAGTCAGTACTTGGATCAAGCGCGTTGCTTAGGGTCGTTTCTTCTCCAACGGGGTTGACGGGACAGCCTCTCTATTTCTGCGTCAGTGAGGGGTTGAAGAGCTTTTGGAAGTTCGAGATCAAGTTCGAGCAGTAAAGTTGAACCGCTTGCCTAATCAGTGGCTGTGAAAGCTTTGCCGTTCTTCAGGACCAGCAGCCTGCCTGGAGGAGACCAACGGTAGGTTACTTTTGCTTCCTGCAGGCATTTTGTGATTTCTTTCATATCTCTACGACGTTGCAAAGTTTCTGGCATTAAATCTTGATAAACTTGGATCAACTTATCTTCATAGATGAATTGTTTGCTGGCATTGGCTTCTTTGAGGATTTTGTTTCTTGTGCGGAAGTCAGGGAACCATGCTACGATATCTCTTGCCATGGCAGGATTGTTGTTCTTGCGTGAGCCTGTCCTGTATGCAC
>NW_015232423.1:0-735 GCF_001447785.1 Gekko japonicus | reverse complement strand
CGGGGTATAAATCCAATCTCTCTTCTTCAGTCTCTGCCAGTCTGATCACAGTAAAACACTCCAATCAACAGAAGACTGCCAAGTCTAAAATTCTGATACTGAAGGAGGGCCTGGGATAGAGTTGTAACTATCAACTACGGGTTGTAACTCTGTCCAGACCTGGAGATAGCGCCCAAGAGAAGGTCTGGCATGTCTAGGAGCAAAGACGAAGGCCCAGTGCTTCCAGCAGGGCTATAATTGTAATGAGGGCTGTCGGGCAGTCGGCCCAATTGGCGGTGTTGAGCGGATTTATAATCCTGACTTGCAAAGAGCTCCCCTGATCTTTTCCTCCACAAACACACCTTTTGTTCTCCCGGCTTGATAATACTGTCGTCTGCTGTCATTCCTGTCCCTGGCTAAGTGGAAAATGTTGGCTGAGTGGAAACCGTTGGCTAAAGCTTAGCACCAACGGTATGGATAGCAATTTGTCACAATAACAACAGTGTCACTGATGCAGATGGTTCTTTGGAGAGTGACATAATGAGAAATCCTTGAGCTATTTTCTGTCTCTTCCAGGGTTTTCCCCGGAAGTGATGTAACAGCGCATGTATTGTCATGCCCCCCTACGGTTGCCAGACTCCTGGTGGAGGAAAGAGTCCCCCACTGCCAGTCAACTGGCCAGCAGGGCGGGACTTACTTGGAGAATGAGGAAGGCCCAGGCTGTGTCGCCGGTGTCTCACAGGAAGTGACATCATC
>NW_015232422.1:0-735 GCF_001447785.1 Gekko japonicus | reverse complement strand
TGCCCACACCCTCTTCAAGCTGATACACTGGACAACAAATTAGCCTTTCAAAAGAAATCATAACGTTAAAAATTCCAGTGTCCATTTTGATTGAACGATTTAAAGAAGAACCACGTAGTCATCCGTGGCTGCCTTCATGGACCTCATTTCGTAATTTTAAGAGGCAGCTAAATTTAGTAGGTGTTTTAATCAAGTAGTCTGTGAACAAGGCACTTCTATAGGCATGTTGTTTTCATGGATTCTTTTTTCATGGATTCTTTTTTCATGGATTCAGGAGTGAATACATAGGAAGGCACAATGTGAATGAATTCTTCCCAGTCAAGTGCTGCTTTAGAAAACAGCTGAAAACGCTACTTCTCCTTTGGCACTTGGGTTATTTGTGTAACTAGGACTTTAAGGGGGATATTAGGGATATTTGAATGGATCAGTAGAAAAAGAGAGTCTGAGCTGCAGCAAGATACGGGAAAAAAGGAGCATCAGCGTACAAGGGCTCGGTGAGATACTTTGTACTGTCAAAGGCCATGCTTTGCAAATGCAGTTTAGGAGGCAGTGGAAGAAGTAACAGCATTGCCATTCGGTGGCCAGGGTGGGTTTTGAGAAGTGGTGGTAGCAGTTGTGGGCCGTGTGTTTCTCCGCTACATGAAGAACATCCAAGCCATGTAATTAAAATCTCTTATTTAGACATCACAATACTAAAATGTCTTTGTGTGTATGCTGCTTTTTAAAAGCTGGTAA
>NW_015232421.1:0-735 GCF_001447785.1 Gekko japonicus | reverse complement strand
GACTGTGCGACTGAACAACAACATCTGTGATGATAAACTAAAAATCCTTCCAAAATTAGGTTACTTTACGCCTGTTCTGTTGAATATGAGTAAATTTTATCTGTAAATGCATAACCATGCTAGGTTGATGGTAGAACTCAGGTCTAGCCAATTATATACACATTATTTATTCAGCCCTCAGAATAAAACTCATTATCTAGCATTAGAAGACATCATTTATCAAGCGAACAGCTAATACAAACTCTGCTGTCTGTCCTGATCATGACTGGCAATTCTGAGATTTCCATATTCCACTTTACCAGGTGTGAGAACAGGCTTCATTCACTGTAAGTCTCTCAATTAAAGTATATATTCAAAGAGGTATGTCACAATAGATCCCAAGGCCTGAGTAACCTCTGTATTATCACAGTGAATTAAAGAGAAGTTAGTCTCTGCCAGTATAAGAAACATTGTTTCAAGTGGGCAGCCATGTTAGTCTTTAGTAGCAGAACAAAATTTGCATTCAGTAGGATTTTAAGAAACTAACATCATTTTCCAGGGTATAGTCTTATGTGAGTCAAAGTTTGCTTTGTCAGATAACCAATATATAAGGAATATTATCATCCATTGGCTCCCTTGTGGAAGCACTTTATACAGTAGAGCCGCCTGAACTTGATTTTTGTCCTAGGATTTTTTCCATCCAGAAGGCAAGGATTTGTCAGCTGCTAGTCCAATACTTTATTTCATAGTCTGAGT
>NW_015232420.1:0-735 GCF_001447785.1 Gekko japonicus | reverse complement strand
CCAAAAGTCTTAAAGCAGGCTACCAATGAAACTAGTTGTAATCTAAGAGTATATATTCCCCATAATATCCCTTAAATGATATGTAAAAGAGCAATCTTCTAAAATTTTAAGAGGTAAAATTGACAACAATTGTTTAGGGACAGCAGAACAGGAACACGCATTGGCTAAAATTGTCTATGTTTTCATACTGTCTCATATCCACTATGTATTTCTGAAACTGAAACACACCAAAGATTCACACCTTAACAACCAGATTCCCCAAACACTGGTTCAAAAGCCTTAAGGAAGGGGTAAGTCCTTCTACCCTACCCCTGTTTTCTGTCATTTTTCTTGGGAAAGCCTCCCAACATGGAACAAAACACTTCCATTTTAGCTGGAACGGATTTTCTTCCATCTCGGAAGTCCAAAACAGTTTGTTTGGAGACTTTTCTGACCAGCTTAGTTTAGAACTGTTTTTTTCTCACACCAGTCTTCAACTATGGCTGCAGATGCAGCCAAGTCCCACACAAGTCAACACAGCAAGCCTTCTGACAGTTACCTGTAACTTGAATGATAACTATAAGGTGCCATGGAAGAACAATTAAGTGCAAAACCCAGAAATTACTACATGCCATGCCCAAGGATTATCTACAAAGGGGTCCAATCCAAGATCTTTAACCAACAACTACACGAACGGCAAAGAAACTTAACTACTGACCTTAGGCTCTAGAACTGTGACTATCTGCTTAGCTCAGA
>NW_015232419.1:0-735 GCF_001447785.1 Gekko japonicus | reverse complement strand
GGGGGGGTGCTCTCGGGAGGGTCAAAGAAGGGTCCCTCAAGGTAAGAGCCAGCATCCACAAGTTTGTGCATTCTGTGAGTATCAATTAGTAAACGTTTCATTCTTCAGCATTCCGCTACCTCCTCCAGTCTCTGGCATTTGGGGGAATGGTTATGGCGTTTCTCTAAAGCACACACACATCAAGGAATGCATACGGACACTATAGTGCCATAGAGCACACAGCCAGCCGCTTCACAAGCTGGTGGGCCTGATTTTGAAAAGCTGATAAAAACCGTTTGTACGGGGAATTCTGTTTTGCTAAACTTTCTTTACCCTAAAGCGCAAATGCTCTTAAAACTGCACAGGAGAGGCTATTTTGGACTAAAGCAAGACAGCTGACAACAGATGGAGGAGAAACTTTATTCAGTTTGTAACTGGGAGATCTCAGGCAGTGATCTTTTAGTCCTGGGGTGCTGCTGTTACGGCACCGAGTGGTTTAATTGGTTTTGGGGTTTTTTTGGTTACCACTACTTTGCTTACTTTCTGGCATTTGTGTTGGACTTGGGTGTTTTAAGTTTTGATTTGAGTCTTATATTATTTATCGTTCTGCACTGCCTTACCCAGGCTAAAGGAGAGGAGGCATAAAACATTTTAAATAATTCAAATAATTTTTGGTACGTGTGTTACAAGCCTGTCCCAGTTTTCAACTGTGAATCATTGGTAAGCATGAAAGTGTGATTCATTTTTATTTTTTTT
>NW_015232418.1:0-735 GCF_001447785.1 Gekko japonicus | reverse complement strand
TTTCCCAAGCCAGAGTTGGCAATCCTAGTGCTAGACCATCCTTTGCCACAACTGAGGTAGTTAGCCCATTGTACCAAACGGGTACATTGGCATGCTGTTGCCTATTCTCTCCGACTCACTTCCTTTGACTTGCTGTTACCCTCCAGATCAGTTCCCAGATGAGGGCCTGCCAGACCTTCCCATGTTTAACAGAACAGATAGGCTGACAATTGCATGCTCAGCCCAGCCAGCCACCTGGTCATTGGGCTAGAGCCTAGGTGTGTTGGCTGTTCTGCATTGGTCTTCCTTGATTTCTTCTTTCTCCCTGGGGTAAGGCTTGGTATTCACAGCTGGGACTTCAGCTTAGGAAGACAGCTACAACTGTGATTTCAGTTCCATATCTGGTATTGCAGTGACAGGTTTAATTGTGATGCTACAGTACCAGAAAATTGGGTGCCACTGAACTGACATGAAAATCTGGTAATGCAGGTTATCACAGCATTTGGTACTTGTGTTTCCAAAGTGGGAAGCACATGAAGATCATCCATAGGGAGAAGTAATGCCTGGTGTCAAAATAATTCTGAATGTCTTGTTTAAATATTTTCAGCAATATGTAAATAGTAAACAAATCTATATCTGCAAATGGTTATTGTTCTTCATTCCCATCTATTATGAAGGCAGCTGTTTGTAAGAGCATACCACCTTGTATGAGAAATGACACATTCTCATGTATGAATCTCTTTAAGTGAGAATGTC
>NW_015232417.1:0-735 GCF_001447785.1 Gekko japonicus | reverse complement strand
TTTTCTACAAAAAGAGCCCTGATCCCCAACCGGGATCCGGCAACCCTACCGCCCTTCTCCCAAGGGGGGACTACAACAGGGGAAGCGCTCCACGGCTCCCACCTGGCTTATAAACACAGATCTTGTCAGAAAAACTGATTCTGTCCCACTCTCTCTTTCTCCCGTCTTTCTTCGGTTTATTTTTAATGCTGAGAGCCAGCAGCCTGTATCCCTTAATTATCACGAATAAGAATCCCTTAATTATGGTATGAAAAGCAGCACATAAATACATGGATCCCCCTCTCCTAGCACCAAGTTTCTCCTCCATTCCACTGTGCAGAATCCTGGGCTGTTCCCCCCTTCCTCTCCCCCCCATTCATCTTCATCTTGACTCACCGCACACAGCCCGCTGTTCCAACATTGGGTCCCCTCCCTTTATTCAAATTAACTGTGGGAGAACTAAGCACAGCCTAGTTAAGTTGAGCCCTCGGGGGATTGCAGTCTAGTGGACTATTACTCCTGTCTCAGTTCATTATAATGAATAATAAAGAGATACTTACACACGTTTTTCGTAAATTATTCATTGCATGGACTGGGAAAATCAGGGCAGTAATATGTAAAACAGACAAGTTGCATGTCTGTGTTCATATAAATATCGAGCATAAAGCCCTTCAAGGAACTCGCTGCTCTCCTCATTAAAGATGAAGTACAAGGATCAGAGTCTGGAGAGACAATCAGGATTCTTCACACTGGCTG
>NW_015232416.1:0-735 GCF_001447785.1 Gekko japonicus | reverse complement strand
ACTTTGTTAAACTCATCTTCACAAAACGAAGCAGCAAACGATCAGAGCATCACCAAATGCCACCCACAAAACCAAAGCGGCCATTTCAAAATCCTGTGTGTTCCTGGATCCTTGCTGTGGCCCAGGATTTAATGTTGGCAGACATCAGGGGGGAAACCCACTGGTTATAGTAGCAAGCAGCAAAAAGCTTAATTTTGCAAATGACAGTAGCTTCCACCAGGCATGGCTGTGCCTAGGATTTTCAAGGGCTTTCCCATGGCTAATGTTATATGCTTGATGGCTGTGTAAATTGGTCTTAAGAGAAAATGAATATGAACCAGCTGTTAGAGCTCACTCTGAAGCATGTTGCAACCTGCTTTAAGGGCCCTCTTGGCATCTATATGTTACAATCATTTTCTTTCTTTCTTTCCCCCCACCATGTTCTGGGGTAGTTGTTTATACAAAATAAATAGTTGCAGCAGCCTGCAGACTTTGCTGGAAGCAGAAACGTTTTGCTTGGTGTATTGAAAAGTTTGTAAGAATAATTTCATACCTAGCGGATATCTATCAGTCTTTTACAAATGGACTGTTAACAGCTTTTTTTAAGCACATGCAGGTAAAAGTACTGGTAGGAAGCAGAAAGCAATTTGATGGAATTCTAAAGAAATATATGTATCTGTGCACATATATGTATATATATGAGGAGTCTGGTTTCAATACAACACATGGAACTCATAGAATTATGTTCTGAAGTGA
>NW_015232415.1:0-735 GCF_001447785.1 Gekko japonicus | reverse complement strand
TGTGACATAAAATAACACAAAGTCTTGTGGCACCTAAAATATAAATGTATTTATTGTGGAATAAACTTTTGTCACCCAGAGCCCACTTCATCAGATGAATCATGCATCATGCGCCCACAAACATATTTATTTTTATATAGAATTTTATGCTCCCCCTTTCTGTTGACCAAGTCAAAATGGGCTCTGACTCATCAAAATTTATGCTGCAACCAGCTTCTGTAAGGTGGCACAAGAGGCATTGTTATCTTGGCTGCAACACAGCTACCCCTCAAGAGGTGGGGCACAAAGTGGCACATCATCCCTGTCACCTGCAAGGATTTGTTGTTGTTGTTCTTATTTAGGGGATGTATATACCACCTCTCTAGAGACCTAGCTTTCTCCTAGGTGGCTCACAACGTAGGAAGAATTACAATAACATCATTAAAAACAACAGCATTAAAACTATTAACAAAAAATAAGCCACAGAACAGCAAAAACAACAGTCAGCAGCCTCCAGTGATATCCATAAACAGTCTTCAGGCTAAAAGCAGACCATAAAAACAGCATTAAAAGATGGAACCTGTCAATTAAAATCCTGGGTGAAAGATATTATCACTGAATAACATTCCATAAAAAGAAAAAGCAGGAGCAGGAGGATCCTTTAGCACTGCTGAAGCATTGCTGATCCACAATCAGCTAGAACTGAAAATACAGTTGTGGTTCCACACAACATCCTTATACTAATAGCCAAGTTGC
>NW_015232414.1:0-735 GCF_001447785.1 Gekko japonicus | reverse complement strand
GTGTGTGTGTGTGTGGGGGGATAAATGACTAATCTATGCATGTGATGGAGATGTGGTCCAACCAGAACACTTAGCTCATCTTCCTACCAAATAAGATTGTCCCAACTGGAATTTCTGTGCTAAACATTTCAATTTCCTTACATAATCTCACTAACTTGGAAAGAACTTTCTGTCTTCTTTCAGTCTATATAATATTAACTTCCCATTCCCATACTATCAGCATAATGCACAAATGAGTAAACATAGAACATACACCCCAATGTGCTTTTGAAGTACATGGGGGATTATGTGTTGTGGGGGGAGGCTCCTGAAATGTGTTGCTCCTTCTCTCCTATAGGTTTAACTGTTTCCAGGGATGAATTCTAGATGATTCTGATAAAGTTGCTAGATCCTATCTCTGGTAGCTGTAGGTTTTTTCCCCCCTGTCCCCGTGGTTGTTGAGCTGGTAGTCTTTAGGATGCTGAAAGTAAATTTGTGTGTGCCAGCGATGTGTACTCATGTTTAATAAATCTGAGCATTCAAAGACCAGCTGTACAGCTCTCTCAGTGGCAAGTCTCCATATTTGCATTCATTTTGCTTGGCAGCTCATCAGAGCCTGAGTATAGCAAAACTGTCAGAGCAAGATACAAAGCATATTTATTTTGTTTAGCATTTGATGGGACTGGAAGGGAAAGGTTGTCCCATTAAAATTTACTTTTGATCAGGAGTCATTTCATAGAAAAAGAACTGCAGGAG
>NW_015232413.1:0-735 GCF_001447785.1 Gekko japonicus | reverse complement strand
TGCTTAGGTAATATGTACCAAGTAACAAACTTGACCTTCAGTTAACATGGAAGGGGCTCATAACCCCACCCCCAATGGCTGTTAAAGTGGCACAGTTGTCAAGCACAGTATCAGTTGCAGTTTACTCGCTCTTTGCCCCTACAGTGGGATGCAGCCTTCAAGTGACCAGCACTGTCAGCTTTTGTGCTGCATAGTCAACAGGGTCTATTAGTGAGGTGATCACAAGGACTGATCATAATATTACATAGTTTGGTGGGCAGTCACCAGAGACAAATAGAGACACCGAAGTAGTAAGTTTCAACTCAAAAGTTGCAAACGTATTTCCTCCCTTTTAACTATGAACCTTTGACAAGTAGAGGTGGTGGTGGCTGTCAAAAAGCAGACTAATCACATAAAAAACCAGTTTATTCATACAAATGGAAACAAAGGAATTTATGCAGATGCATATGAACAACCACTGGGAGATGAACCAGTGGCTGATGAAGCCTAATAGGTTTTGAGGAGGGAATTAAAGCAAGAAAGGGAAGTGGCATCATGCAAGCCTTCTGAAACCATGCAGGAGTTTTACAGTTACCGTTTTAAAAAGCCAGAAGGTTTGCAAACAAATTATGTTGTGTATATTTTCAGTGCTTGGGAAAGGATGCTGAGAGGTAAGGAGCTCGGTGGAAAATAATTTCCAGCTGTCTCAGTCAGGCAACATGAATGACCCATCGATAGTCAAGCACTTTAAAGGCC
>NW_015232412.1:0-735 GCF_001447785.1 Gekko japonicus | reverse complement strand
CAACGAAGGGGAAAGCCAATGCAGAATCACCCTTAGCTGATTCATATAAGTTGGTGGAAATTCCTCTGGGCCTGGATAAGTTGTGCTCTAACCATCCTCTCTTGGTCTTGCAGCTGGTGGTTAAGCCACACAGCAGTGGCTGCCACTGCATGAGTTGCCTAGGCCCAGAGGCTGCAATGGCCCTGCAGATCATAAAGGCCAGGCCTGAGTGGGCCACACGAATCTTCAGCTGCAGTTGCTCTGGTCAAGGTGCTTGTGGAGAGCCAGAGTGTGGAGTCACCACACCAGATCACATGCTCAGGGTTAGCTGCATTGTGTAGTTGGGCTGTGGGCCACAAATCAGTGGAACAGAAAGTGGCAAATCCACAAATGGGGAGGTTCTATTGGACTACACTTCCTGTTTTGCAGCAACGATGTGCTGTGCAGTGTGTAGGGTACAGTTATGAGGGTGCACAGTGTACATTAGAGAGATGAGGCAAGCAATAGATGAGATTAGAGACTGATCATGAGCACATTGATATATCCAGAAGAAATGAGAGTTAAACATTCACAATATGGTGATTTCGACATAATCAATCAAGGGAGACCCCAGGTCATTCAATGAAGTAAATACAAATTCACTGGATTAAATCAAAGTGCTCAGACTTCAGTGGTTTGTGAACTGGTAACAACAGCATAAAAATCATTTTCAGAGTTACTGTTTCTAAAATTCTTTCCCCCAAAAAAGACTGTATT
>NW_015232411.1:0-735 GCF_001447785.1 Gekko japonicus | reverse complement strand
TTTGCTCTTTTTTATTTAAATCATAGGAACTTTCCTCCATAATCAGAGGTTTGGATCTATCCTGCTTGAAGCAGCCAGTTTTATGTCACATTTAAAATGAAT
This sequence comes from Gekko japonicus, assembly GCF_001447785.1. Lineage (NCBI taxonomy): Eukaryota > Metazoa > Chordata > Lepidosauria > Squamata > Gekkonidae > Gekko > Gekko japonicus. The sequence goes on along the minus strand of NW_015232411.1, from coordinate 633 downwards.
CCATATGATTATGTAAGAAGAAATTATTTTCTGCATTTTTGACAGGCTTTTCTGTGAACAAATGATAAAAGTCGCTTATCTATTTGAATTTGCCTGGTTATATTCTTAAGATTAAGGTAGGCTTATGCTTACTATTTCATCCAAACTTTCATTGGGCTCTAAATAGTGATGACTAGTAAAATGGATTGCCTACTTTTCAAAAGTCATTGTTGAATCTAAACGTGTGTCTATTTCTGGCACTAAGTCATTGGGAAATCAAAGAAAAATGGATAACAGTAGCCTGAATTTTAGCATTTCAGCAAAAAAGGAACAAATAGATTGATACAGTTTGTCTTTTTGTAATTATAAGTCAAGAGTTTTTCAAACCCTATGTACAAAATCTGTTCAGATATGATCTACCATCCAACCTAGATTTATTCTTGAGTATTCACAAATCAGTTTTACCTCTCTGAAATAAACAGCATCTGAATATTCTCCCCATGCTTTGTTCTGACCATGCATGGGCAGATGTTATATTTTCCCCACATCAAGCCCTAGGATCCATCAGTCAGACACACAGTGGAATTCTATGCAGTCTATGGATTATAGTAGTTTTAGACTAGAGTACATACCTGAGGGACTGCCTTTCCACAT
>NW_015232410.1:0-735 GCF_001447785.1 Gekko japonicus | reverse complement strand
CACACACATCGTAGTAAGCATGCCAAGCTTACAGATAGCTGTTCCCCATTTTCATTCTCATTGTGGCTAAAGCCCACCAAGAGAAATCACCTGAACTGCACTGGTAATATCTGTTAAAGCCTACAGTCTCTCTCTACTTGCTCCCCTCCCTGCCCATAACTGCGGTGGGAACAAAGGAAACCCCACTATGTATTTTCTGATTGGCCATGATAGCAGACCTGAACCAGATCCAGAGGAAATGTGCTGCTCACATAAATGGTTAAGGGTGATTAATCTTTACTGATCTTGTTAGATCTAACAGCGGCCTTTGATCCTGTAGATTATGCCATTTTATGACATCAGTTGGAAAGAGGATGGGGAATTACAGGGACCGCTCTCCAGTAATCTTATCTACCTGTGTTCTTAATTGGGATGGGACAACATCAGTAGGCTGATGACACCCAGCTCTGTACCTCATCAAATAAGCTCCCAGATGTGTTTGCCTCTGTCCTGAATCAGTGCCAGAGTACAGTGGTCAAGCACATGGAGAAAAAGAAGCCGCAACTGGATCCAGACAAGGTGTAGGTTATGCCAACTGGGAAAGATGACATTCTAGAGGAGAACGATTTGACTGTCTTTGGTACTGTTAGATTGGATTGTACCTAGGTGAAACAAATAGCTGATCAAATATTGCGGACTCCTCCACGCTTTTTGAAAAGGGAAGTTGTGGCTGCAGCCAAGGCTCCCTCTAAGCTG
>NW_015232409.1:0-735 GCF_001447785.1 Gekko japonicus | reverse complement strand
AAGGGTTCCAGTTTAAATCAGAACCATGGTGTGGAGAAACCTTTCATGTCAATCAGCTGAACCTGACGCTGAGTTGTTATTAGGATAGAAAGGGAAAGAAAGCAGGCAAATAGAGGTTATTTGCGTTTCTGAGGTTACAGTCTGAGTGGCAGAAGCTTTGGGTAGGTTAAATCCCTTCTCATGTTGTTTTGTAGCCCCACATGGTTAGTATTCAACTTTCAGAAAGGCTGGAAAAATATGGTCATTCCTAGAATCTCATTTCAGAGGTAATGTATTTTACTCAAATTATGTCCCTGGATTATCTGCTAATGTTCTGCCATTGAGGTTATTGAGTTGAGAAGGGTATAACACTGTTTGGGGTTGCACTGCAAATTGCTGAGATGGAGTTCTCTAGGACTACATTCAAGAGGTGAAAGTACGTTGTGAAATGGCATCTACCCACGGTAGAATCTTACCACATCTGATGTTGATTTCTAGGAAGGAAACAGGTGCTGGCTGTGACACATTTCGGCACATTTGCTTGAGTCCTTTGCTGCAACATGGGCCCCACCTAAGCGCTCAGTCAGGAAACGTGCCTGGGTTGGGGTTGTCAGCAGACATAATAGATGGAAGATGCTGTCAAAAGCACCCGGTCAGCTTCCTTTTGTGTTGCTGCCTGTGAAGGTTTAGGAAAACTGAGAAATGTACCACTTTAAACAAACAAACAAAAACCCACTAAGCATCATATGAACATTA
>NW_015232408.1:0-735 GCF_001447785.1 Gekko japonicus | reverse complement strand
AACCAACAAACTTACTTCTAAAGTTCTCCCATCAATCCACACAAGCGCTCAGAAGGCGCTGCCAGCCAGATTCACACATATTCTAAACTTCCGTCACCCATTTACCACTTAGTTACACCACACCACTCCTTGAAAACCTAAGAGACAGCAGTAACAACCAGAAACAATACAGCTGTTAATAGCACCAAAATGAAAAGAAACCAGAAGCCAGCTGACCTCCAGAGCTTCCATCTCGCAGACATGACAGCCTCAGCCACACTCCATGAAAACAAACCAATTCCTTAAACGTAGTTTACAAGGTACAATGTCCACCAATGTCCTTTCCAACAATAACTTGCCTCCTCATAACTTCGTTGTTCTCATTACATTCTTTGCTCCACACAACACAGAAAGGTTTGGGGGTGGGGGCCCAGGGACTCTAGGAAATTTTGATGGGGGTAGAGAAGGAGACAAATACCTGTTTGCCTCTGTAGAAGAGTCTTTGTCTATCAGGTGCCACTCTGAACACTTTATATACCCTTTTCCGGAGATCTTCCACTTTGGTCAGCTTGGAAAGGGAGTCCATTCGATGAGTTTCCTTCCCGTCCATGGTGCGCACTTGGATCCACATTTTAGCAGTATCTCTGTAAGAGGACAAGCATAGAGAACAGGTTAAAATATGGAAGCGGTTTTGGAAAGGAGCGAGGAACGAAGAAATCTCTGCTCTCTACAGCCTATCCACACAATCACCCATCA
>NW_015232407.1:0-735 GCF_001447785.1 Gekko japonicus | reverse complement strand
GGCGATTCTGCATCTAACAGTTGCTCCACCTTTTCTCAACTGGGTAGAAAAAGTACAGCTTGAAACCACATTCAAATACCTCAGGGCAATGCCATACTGACTGCAAAGTCACGCCTGAACGGCCATAAAACAGCCATAAATCTATGCAGGAGGTACCATAAAACCCGATGATCGAAGGAAGGGCATGCAATGCAGAGGGGAGTTTCTCTTCCAATGGTGGGTTTCGTAAAACAAGGAGGGGAAAAGCCAAGGCAGAATCAGCCAGTGTTGAGAAAATGTGGAGCGAATACCAGATGTCGTACCAGCCGGTGTCAACGCTCTCCACCCTGCGAATAATTTTACAAACCTCTGTCGGGTCTCCCCTTTAGTCATCTCGCACATGTGGAAAGCGTCAGATGTGTTTAGGCCGGGAGAGCTCCAATACTTGGACTGAATGAAACAAACGGCCTTCTTCAACTCCGGCTGACTGCTAAAGGCAAGGCTCCCTGGTCAGAATCAGTGCTGTGGCACTCCGGTGTTCTGTCACTGTGGCGCTAAGTACAGGCTGCTCCATGAAACGAAATAAAGCCAGATCAAATGCAGGCCTTGGTAACAAAAGAACTCGGAGGAGGGGGGGGGGAAGGACCGAATGAGACATTGTGAGACTCACGACAATGCCTGGATAAGGTAGATGGAATCTAGAGGAGAATAACCCCAGGGGACGCACAGTCCCTGTGACAGAAGCAGAAGCAGAAG
>NW_015232406.1:0-735 GCF_001447785.1 Gekko japonicus | reverse complement strand
TCCATTCCATTCCATGGACTATGAGCCACAGGCTAAAATCCCTTTGCCTCCTGCCCAAGGGTCCACACCGGGATCAGGGAACTAGCCATATAGACAATGGGGCCTTGAGAAAGGAGAAGTGTCAAAGGAAGGAGGACAGAGATCTGGGTTTCTTTGGCACTGCAGCTCCCTCTAATTGGAGATGTCTGCGTTGTGATTCCCCTCCTCCCCACTCTCCTGCCAAAATATATAACTCGCTTAACGTCCTTTTGAAGCATCTTATTTGTGGCTTTTGCATGAGGCGGATCATTAATAAATTGGACTCTAACAGCCTCCAGCTGCAGCCAGCCTGCTGAATAAGCCGGATGGCACACGCAGGTAATTGGCAAACGAGCCACCTGTCGCCTCTTCTTCTCGGCACCAGAAGCCTGAATAGCTCCTACCTGGGGTGCGATTCCACTCAAGGAGAAAATGGGGGTGCATTTAAATTAAATTAAGCGGAGCGGCAGCGTTTTCTTCAACATCATCGGCAACTTTTTCCAAGGGAAGCTGAGAGTTTTGCAGGCGCGACAGCGCAGCTTGTCATGGGAGGTTACGCAGCGATTGATGCACATGGAAAACTTGTATTGGCAGCAGCAGCTCAGGTCTTCTTTGTGTGTGTCTGATTCTCCAGATGCATGTCTTCTCCGTTCCCACAAGATAGTCTCGGGATTCTCCTGCATGGTATAATGCTAACAGGGAATCCATGGAAAACCC
>NW_015232405.1:0-735 GCF_001447785.1 Gekko japonicus | reverse complement strand
ATTGTCTAGCCCTATTTACATTTGTTTGAAGGTGGACTGAGGTAAGCCTGTTCTCTGCCCAGGAAAAAAACCCTGTTAAAATGCAAAGTGGAGGATTTGCCCCTTGCCAGCCTCCCAGGAGAATATGCATTTCTTCACACTTCTGTATTGTAGAAGACTTCGCAGCAGAGACAATTCTAACTGTTGATTTATGAATGGGGGCAGGATGAGTGTTTGTCTTTTGATGGCAGGTAATAATTTTGCATGTTTTAACACCTCTGAAAATAATGTATGTTGCATCTTGGTCTACATTTATGCTAAAGTATTATAAAAATGGTGTGTGTTCCTTTAATTTTTGAACCGCTTTGATGCTTGTGTGTTGATCATTGCTTTCAGTATTTTCTAGATGAATACTACTTATATATTCTGTAAAAACTGATGCCAAAATACAATACTGTGGTGCTACTAAGGAGGAATTGCATTAGAACATTGTGATTGATTTGTAAACCACAATGTATTGTGTTCAGATCAATATATACATGCTTTATTATATTTTGCATCAGTTTTAATTCTAGTCCACAACTATTTATAGCACCAGGCAAATATACAGCACAACTAAATTTTAATCCTGAAAATCTAACATGTGAATAGGAACATCTTTTTATATATAAAGAAAACCATTCCCCTCATTTGCAGGTTAATAACAAACTCTTGTGTAGGTTGGCATTTGAGGGCAGGTAAGGGTACATGTGTGAG
>NW_015232404.1:0-735 GCF_001447785.1 Gekko japonicus | reverse complement strand
TTGATTTGATCTAGAACCCATTGTTACATGCTAGTTTTAGTCAATGGTGCAGAAAGCTAAAGGCATACATTAATTTTTTATTATTTATGTACATTAATGTTATTTTCGATCTCCTAATTTGGGCAAAGAGCAGAGGTTAATTGATGTCAAGTCCTGAAATTGGTTTACACTCCCCTCCCCATTTGCTGATGACAGCGACAACAAGGGTCTGTTTTGTATCTCAAGGGCAAACTGGGTCATGCGTTAGATGAACCCCCGTATTCCTTTAATTCTCTCTGTTTTTTGAATTTCAGCATTTTTCCAGCACAGAGCTCCCAAATAATGAACTGAAGCGCATTTAAAAATATGCACCATGATTAGGCTCCCCTAACTAGCTGGATGGCTAATTTGACTGGTCCCTGGATTAACAGCTCACCAGGGAAAAGAGTTAAGTAACATGAAAGCCGAGCCAAGGAAGTTGCAGAAAAAATAATTTAATGAAGAGCCAGCGTGCAAGGAGATGTCACCAGGATAAAAGCCACTTAATGAAGGGATAATCTCCTCCACTTTATACCAGATGAAGCAGAAAACGGCTGCCGATGCTGAAAAGTCAACAAACCCAAATGGAATTTTTTTAAAGATCCTTCCCCAAAGTTGTGCGTATATCACCGTGCAAATGGGCGGGGTGGGGGGGAGAGGACAGTGGCCACTCAATGGCCTTTGGAGCACCGGTCACTATCGACCAGTTGTGGGTCA
>NW_015232403.1:0-735 GCF_001447785.1 Gekko japonicus | reverse complement strand
GGGGGTCCCGACAATATAGCGGGAGACGGCGACGCTGTCTCACTTGACAGGGAAGTTACGTCACGAGACAGCCCCCGAGGAACAGATCCAGGAACGCTACTTCCGGGACCCCGACTGGAATGTGTCAGTACTCTCATTACGTTTTCTTTGCCCACAGAGCCGCCTGCCTCCGTGTCCCCTTAGGGGATGTAGAACCAAAGCACGAGCCGCCCCAACAGCCCTGGCTTCCCAACTTAGGACCCCGACATAGGACATTTTTGTATCGGGGGCTTGGGGTTCTTTGTGGGAAGTGGTGGCAAACTGGTTTCGACCCATTTGTTACGAGTGGAAATTAACACCACGGTGGTGGTGAATGGGACAAGATTGGGTCCAGTTTGGAGACCGGGGACATTGGTGTGGACGGAACGATTGGAGGCTCCTCCTCCGTGGACGGGACCCCGGTTTTCAAGGAAGTCAAGACAAGGCACGTTGGACCGGGATGAGTGAGGGGACTCCAGGCGGGCAGACAGCCTCCTTGGAGGCCAAGACCTCAGGTTCTGAACCGGGAGAAAGTACCGGAAACGTGAGGGCCCAGGATTTTCAAAAGGTCACCACAGGTGGACCAACAAGAATGCTGAACTTAAGTTGGAGGTGGGCCTCCTAACTTAAGCCCCCCTGAGCACGTTGCCACGGGGCCTGGCACCTACGCAGGCACCAGATGGTTCAGTATGGCTGCCGGCACTCGGTTCCTCACAC
>NW_015232402.1:0-735 GCF_001447785.1 Gekko japonicus | reverse complement strand
TGCAACATGCCCAGCAGAACCAGTGCCACCCATCTCAGTTGAAAACTCAGAGTAACAGTATTGCAGGAAAGTCTTAGCCAATGCTTGTTCCTTCCCATTTTTCATACCTAGAGGTTGGTTTAAACACACTGCAAGATCAGACCAGGGATTGGGGATGGAGTGGAAACTTAAAATGGCCCTGGAACAGGTCAAGCTAAGCAGCCCCTGTTGTGCTGTGTGCCTGCAAACCTATTCCCACTAGCATCAGTAAATGAGCAGGCCACTGGTGAGCTGAGAATGATCATTGTTGTTGCTGAAGGGTCTGAGCTGAAAGACTTCTGCTATACTGGTGGAGCTTTCAGGCCTTGGCTCTGCTTCTTTTTGGTCCCACAGTGGAGCCTCAAGGGCAGTGGCTCATGGGAACCTTTCCCCAAAAGTTAAATGGCCAATCCACCATCTTCTTTCCCATACTGGTCAACCAGATGTTCTCAGGAAACCTACAAGCAGGGCAAGAAGGCCAGTGTTCTTCCCATTCTTGTCTTCCTAGCAAATGTGTTGTCATAAAAGGGCATGCCAAGCATGCCATTTTGCATTCCCTGGAGGAAACATAGGATAATAACCATAATGATACTTAGCTTCACATATACTGTCTTCTAACAACAGCTCTGTACAGTAGTTGATACTAATATCCCTGTATTATAGATGGTAGGAGAACAGCTTGCCTAAGGTCATTGTAACGACTTCCTTCAAGGGCAT
>NW_015232401.1:0-735 GCF_001447785.1 Gekko japonicus | reverse complement strand
AATAAATATAATAAATAAATAAATTATGTAGTTTTGATAGTTCATTGGTTGCAGTTGTCAAGTCCTGAGTAGAGGTTCCTGCCTTAAGGCTGCCAGCTTTCCCAGTTTCACAGGAGACCTCCCGCTGGTAGCCCTCTGGCCCCCATGTTGCTCACTGGGCCCGCAGGGGGAAATGGGAGGAGAACTGACAAGCGACAATGATGCACTCACATAATTTTCAATGCGAACTGGAAGTGACATCATTGCATCAGGCAATGCTCTAGCATTTGCCCCCAATACAAATGACTTTAAGCAGGGCCAGTCAAAAATAACTATAGCTGTATCACTAGGGAAAGTCAAACCAGTAAGCAAAGACATCAGGAAAACGTCTGATCAAAGATCTGGACAAATAAAAACTGTCTTTCTTGGGAACTGATAGAAAAAACCAGCTAGACATGAGTCAAAATCCAGGTGGACAGAATTTCACAGGCAGAGAGCCACTACAGAAAAAACCCTGTCTCTGGTGGCCACCCATCCTGTCTTCACAGGAAGAAGCACACAGAGCAGCACTTGAGAGCAAGATTTTAACTGGCAGGTAGGATAATACCAACATAGGCGATTTCTAGGCACCCTGTTCAGGGTTTTAAAGTTAAGAACCTGCATTCGAATTGTGCCTTGAAATAAACTAGCAGCCAGAGCAGCACTCTCAACACAGATGTGATGCAGCCCCATAGCCAGAAAAATTTTGGTGGGGGG
>NW_015232400.1:0-735 GCF_001447785.1 Gekko japonicus | reverse complement strand
GCCACATCCTTCCCACCCTCCCCAGATATCACCTTCAAGATATCCTGGCATTTGTTGAGGCAGTGCTGGCAACTCCGATGTGGAAGTAATCTAATTCATTGTTTGATGTTGCGGTCATGAATGGATGAGCCAGCCTGTATGAATAAAAGCTAGATTGTTGGGCACACATGTAGTTCAGACTTTCCTCAGGCATTACAAGCCACTGGAACTCAAGGAGATATAACTTTGCCTGCAAGACATCTTTCCCACTGCTCCACATACCTCCTTTTGTTACAGCAGGCATGAATAAAGAAGCCCTACTTTGTTTCCTTTTCTGCTTCTGTCAATAGTTTTTGCGTCTTCCCTTTTGGCTAGTGGTAGTGCCAGTAGGGTTGCATTGTGTGTGCATATTGTATGATGCTTATACACAATACTGTGCCGTGTCTATGTGTAACACATCTCATTTGTGCACAGAATGTATGTATAACGCTAGTTTATTGACAGTATTGAAAAAGGCATACATCTTACAGGAAGAATTCGGTGCAAGGAAATAGCAAATGGTGTGAAAACAAAGAATCACAAGTTTGAGCCACACAAGGAAGGAACAGAATCAAGAGAAGGTTCTGGGGGTTGGAATTGCAGAGATGCGAAACTCAGCTCTTTCCTAAATGACAGTCCCTAGGCACGCACACAAAAAAGTCGGACGATACGCCTGCCACATTCTTCTCATTATGTGCCTCGAATCATTTTTTTTTT
>NW_015232399.1:0-735 GCF_001447785.1 Gekko japonicus | reverse complement strand
TGCCGTGCCAGACAGCGCAGCTGTGACCTTTTACCCTTTTGGGAGCGTTTGCTGGCTACTGAAATAGACATCCGTTCTCACGTAAATAATGGGGCCGAGAATGCTGACGCTGGAGCGTTTCAGAAATGTGCTTTTTAAAATCTGGACATTAATAATGTTGGAAATGACTCCCCCCCCGAATCTACCTTTGCCTTCCTGGCCATTTTCCCCCCATTAATAATACCGCTGTGCTGTTAATTGCTTGTGGGCATTAGTTCTTCAGGTGCAGCCTTTCTTGCTATAAACTTCGCACCTGTTGCATTTCTGCATAAGATGTAGGTATTTTCTGCTGTCAAGCAAAGCTGGCGGCTGTACTTTTGAGTGGGTACTCAAATGTTTAGTCCTCTGGGATCAATTTAAGGGCTGTTTAATCAACTCTACAAATCCTGAACAGCGCAGAACGGCCAAACATATGAGATCGATAGTTCCCCCCTCGCCCCCCCCCGGTGCCCTTCTGTGATCTCTTAAGAGTGATTTCACCAGGGAATGCTAAACTTGCCTTTTAGACTCTCACTGTATTCCTTAAGGATATTGCTAATGTGCAGTAATAAGCAGAACCATTTAAAAACCTTTATTAAATGTGTGCTGTGACTAGCATGTCACATGTGTGGAAAGCATACGAATACATGAAGCTGCCTTATATTGAATGACACCACCAGGTCATCAAAGGCCCCGGTCACACGGGAAGCTTTGATC
>NW_015232398.1:0-735 GCF_001447785.1 Gekko japonicus | reverse complement strand
GGTGGCTGCACGTCCTTTTTGGATTTTCTTGCCTTCCTCTGTGATTTCGCAGCAACTCCTAACAGCTGCCCCAAAGCATCTCCCTTCAGGACAATCCTGGCCAGATAGCTGGCTGCCTGGAACAGACCTGTGTGACTGGGCCTGGTGACTGCAGCAGCCCCGTGGGGTGGACCCCAGTGAAAGGAGGCTCCCCACCTCTACCATGAGGGGTGAAGGTCACCCAAGTCAGGAGGGATGGGGCAGAAGACAGCCCTGACAGGAATGTGTGGCAGAGCCTGTGTGTTTCTGGTTGGGGGTGGGCGTTTTTGGGGAGGAGTCCAACCCTGGGCTCTGCTTTCCAGCAGGATCCAATCCCATTTAAAAACACACGAGAAGCAGGTGCCGTGCGGCCTGGGCCACACTCAGTTCCCTTGGCCAAAAGCGTCTGGCATCTGGAGGGGCCACGTGACGTATGGGTGGCCTCGGAGCTGATGAGGAGGGAAAAGCCAGCATAGCCTCGGGAAGGCTCGGAGTACAGAGTGAGGTGCGGAATGGAGTCTGGGCTGCCTGGAAAGGGTCGTTCCCCGGTCTGCCAAAGATTTCAGAGCAGAACGGTCTCATTCCTAGTAGTGTTTTTTCTAACCCTATTCAAATGTGCCCTTTGACTGAAAAGAGGGATTAGAGTTGCCAGACCCCTCCCCAGTGGAGGCAGGGGTCCCCCTCACTACCAGGCCCCACCACCAATCAGCTGGCTGG
>NW_015232397.1:0-735 GCF_001447785.1 Gekko japonicus | reverse complement strand
CCTACATCGAGAGCTCAGAGAAAGTTCACTTGCAATGCACCGTGTAGTTGTTGCTTCCCCAGGAAAACACCTGATGTGCTTTTCTTAATTAAAGCAAGACATTTCGTAAGGGAAGAAAGTATCCTGTTTCACAGTGTCTGACACAGTAGATATTGATGGAAGAGGTCCTGTTGTTATGTTGAAACAGAACTGTATGCAGGGAGTTTGTCATACTGCCAAACAAACAAACAAAAATCTCTAAACAGTAACCAGCATGGTGGGGGACCCTTCATTATTAGCCTGAAACTGGAATGCATCTATCATAGGCATAAGATGTGTCTGATAAAACATAAAAATATGACAAAAAATTGTTTCCTCTCCCCAGGAAAGCCTTAGAAGAGGAACAGAAAATTTCCCTGAATGGGAGGGTCAAATATCAGCAATGGGACATACGCTTCAAATACAGAAGACATGGATTCACTCACTGACATCTCCATCTAGAAGGATCTCAGAGGCAACAGGATTGAAAAAGACTTCTGACCATGATCTTGGAAAAGATCAGCAAATTCAGGGATCGATGGGTCAGTGGTCTGACTTAAGAAAAGGTACATTCATGCTCACCAAACGACTAGTCCCAGACTCTTTGGAGGAAGCCAGGACAGGTTGCAACTAGAGGGAAGAGGTTATATCACCATCGCTAAATGATTGAGATATTTGTGCCATACGGCTACTGTGGTGTATTCAATTCAATGTAAA
>NW_015232396.1:0-735 GCF_001447785.1 Gekko japonicus | reverse complement strand
CTGGAACAGGTCCTATATAAGTATGTTTTAGAGGGTTCCCTCCCCACCCTGTCTTGGCTTTAAAAATGTATTCCCAACTACCCTGAGCTATCCATAGAGATCAGGATAGAAATGAATGAATGGGGGGGGGAGGTCCACAGGGGAGAGCCCACGTAATCCAGAAATCCATGTCTCACTTGACGACGCCAGGCCCTTCTCCCTCCGATGTGATCCATACATCGGAAACCGGCCGATCGATAACGCCTTCATAAGCCGCTGTCACCTGGTGCCGAGAGACCGGCCTCTATTTCTTGGGGTGCTGAGCATGAAAACGCCCCCCTCCCCGGCCCAAACCAGGTCAGCGAAACCAGCCTAACGAGCCGGAGTGTCTGGTGCCAGCGGCCGCGAAGCCGGCGGGAGGTCCAGAGAGCAGCCATTGATCCAGGGGATAATTGGGGGTCTCACCTCGGCTTCTGGCTGCCAATCAGCTCCCAGCAGGGTGAATGGAGCGCAGAGGCCCGAAGGCAGGGCTGGGAGGCGTCACATGGGTGCGGGTGAGACTCGGCCTCGGGAGCATTCATTAGAGGCCCGGGGGCGGCCTGACCTCCTGGGGCGGCGGGGACACCCCGCTGGCTCCGCAGCATCAATCAAAGCTGATCTCTCGGCCTCCTGCCGAACTTGTAATTGTCCGCAAGGGCTGGGATGGCAGGCAGGGGAGTGAGCGAAGGAGGGAGGCGTCTAAGGGAGGGGGAACGC
>NW_015232395.1:0-735 GCF_001447785.1 Gekko japonicus | reverse complement strand
CATGTAATTTCAGCCCGTTGCTTCGGGTCTTACCTTCTGCTGCCAACGGGAACTGCTTCTTGCCCTCCTCCAAATGACCGCATTTCAAAAATTTAAAGAGACCAATCATGTCCCCCCCCCAGACTCCTCAGTCTCCTCTTCTCCAAACGAAACATTCCCAGGGCCCTCAGCCTTTCCTCGTAGGGCTCGGTCTCCAGACCCCTGATCGTCCTCGTCGCTCTCTTCTGCACCCTCTCAATTTTGTCCACGTCCTTTCTGAAGCGAGGCCTCCAGAACTGCACACAGGACTCCAGGTGCGGCCTGACCAAGGCAGTCTACAGAGGGGCTATGACCTCCTGTGATCCCTCAAGTAGCCAGAAGTAGCCACAGACACCAGCAGGGAATCCACCCTCCTCCAAGGAGCTGAAAGCTGAAGTCCAAACTCACCTTTGCAGATGATCTCGAGTTTCCTTCTGCTCTTTGTTTCCTGTGCAGCAAGTCCTGGGCAGAGAAAAGGGAATTCTTATTTGGCGTATTTCTTCTTTTTGATAGGAGGAAATTTCATATCAGTTTAGCGCCACATACTCACTCCACTTCCTAGAATCATAGAACGGGAAGGGACTGCCAGGGGTCATCTAGTCCAACCCCGTGCACAAGGCAGGACATTCACAAATACCTCCCCATACACACCCCCAGGGACCCCTGCTCAGGGGTCCTTTCGTAGAAGAGAAGAGAGAAGAAAAGATTGGATTTATA
>NW_015232394.1:0-735 GCF_001447785.1 Gekko japonicus | reverse complement strand
ACCATTTAAACATGACTCCACTTGGCGAGTTTGCTGGGAATATAATCAGGATAGGTATCAGTGTCACCTCTGTGAGTTTGACCATAGTTGTGACATGTGCATTGGTCTTCACCCTATACCATCATGCACTTGGGGGAGAAACTCACAGCAGCTCTTTTCAGGATCCCAACCCTCTGCAAGCTCCAACAGCAAGCAAGAAAGGGGGTCATGTGCTGCCAAGACCTCAGCCTCTGCCTCTATCAAATGACCCTAACAGAACCCCTGCTTTGGTCGTGCACCTTGCAATAACCTCTGTTTGTGTTAAGGCACCTGTACCCCTCCTCAACAAATACCCTAACAAGGCGGCAGCTGCATATCTTCCGGAGAGGTTCAACAGGGGTTTTCACATACCATTTACTGGTCCCCACATTTCAATGAACTGTGGTAATCTTAAGTCCGCTCAGGACGTGCCTGACATAATTGCATGCAAAATAGCAGAGGAGTGCAAAGTAGGTAGGGTAGAAGATCATTTTCCTACAACCCCACTCCCCAACCTCAGGGTTTCTCTACTTGGGGTAGTGCCTAAGAAGGGTCCAGGCAAATTCCACTTAATACACTACCTGTCCTACCAAAATGGGCTTCCATAAATGATGCCATTGCCCCTGAACTCGACTCTGTCCGGTATGACTCCTTGGATCAAGTGGTATAATTAATTATAATTAGAACATGCTCCGGTGGTCTGTTTTTTTGGCAGGG
>NW_015232393.1:0-736 GCF_001447785.1 Gekko japonicus | reverse complement strand
GTTACCTTCCCACCAAAGTGGTACCTATAACCTATTTATCTATATTTATTTATCTACTACCTATTTATAAGCATGCATGTGTACAAAATCCCTACATCTGAAAAACGCTGAGTATTTGGTGACAAACACAGGTGATGCCATAGGCACCATCCTAAAAGATCAGAAACGAAAGGTGAACCAGTGACCCAAAGAACAATGTAGTAAAACAACTATTATATAATTGCATATGGATATCTAGTATATGCTTGGAACTGTGGGTAAACTATTTTGTTGGCTCGCCATCTCAGAAGAGGCATTCCTTTGTAAGAGGAACGAGGGATGCCTCTTCTAAAATGGCACCCATCACTCATGTTGTTTTTTTGTAGGTGCTGCAATTAAACACAGTTAATTTTAAAAAACTGAATGCTGGCCAATTAATGGGGAAGTTTTTTTAATCAACTATTTTTTCAGTCAATTAATCCAAGCCAATGGAACGACTAAATGTTGTAGCCATCAAATCTATAGTGGAAGGGGATCCCAGCTCTACCTTTTCCATCCTACATACTTACTCCAAGTTTGATAGCTGGCAAAGTCTGATTGTTAGAGAAAAGAATACCCCAGCTGGGATTCTCAGCCTGTCCTAAGCAGAACTCTTGCCACCCACTTCTGGTCACTCACCTTCCAGATGTTTGGTCCCACCATTCCACCTAGTGAATTAAGAGACTGTGATCTTACCTGTATCTGTGAGCTGTCAACC
>NW_015232392.1:0-735 GCF_001447785.1 Gekko japonicus | reverse complement strand
TCTGGGGTGGGGGTTTCCCTGCCCCCCCCAGGGGGGGACTTGGCAAGTCTATTACAAGACAAGAGACATTCAGAGGTGGTTTGCCTGCCTCTGTGTAGCAGCCTCCCATTCAAACACTAACCAGAGCTGACCCTGCTTCGCTTCTGACATCAGGCTAGCCAGGGCCATCCAGATTAGGGCAAATGCAATACTTCAGTGCCATCAAGTCACAACCAACTTATGGTGACTTCTAATGGGGTCTTCAAGGCAAGAGCTGAGCAGAGATGGTTTTGTCATTGTCTTCCTCTGTACAGCAACCCTGGTCTCCCTTCCAAGTACTAACCATGGCTGACCCTGCTTAGTTTCCAAGCTCTGCCTAGTCTGGGCTACTCAGGCTGCTGAATATTCAGGCTGGTTGCCATAGCAGGTTCAAATCTGCATACGTTTAATGAAGCCTTTCCCAAGGCCACTGAATACAACATTAGTTACTGTCTTGTAACATGTCTCTGTCACACGTTACTCAAAGAGGATGGTTTCATGAGTTGAAATAACACTTTTTTTCCACATTTGGTAAACAATAGAGGAAATATTCCCCCCACACTGACAGTCATTCATACTTTATCCAGGACTCACTGATCAGGAACACTGTCACGATCATTCGCACTGGTTAGACTCATCGTACACTAAGCATAGTGAGGGGCTGTGGCTCAAGTGGTAGAACATCCACTTTGCAGCCAGTTTGGTGTAGTGGTTAAG
>NW_015232391.1:0-735 GCF_001447785.1 Gekko japonicus | reverse complement strand
TACTGAGGAGGGGAAGATGGATGAAATCAGTGGCATCTTGCTGTTGAGACAAAAGAACTTCTCAAATCAAGGGAAGCATCACTGATGAGAGAGGAGGATGGGAACAATTTAACCTGGTTCCCCATCCTCACTGCAGTCCCCAATACTACTTCCCCCTTCCAAAAAGGTCCTGGGATCTCCATTATCAGCTTTTTTTGAGTTTCTCAGAACATTCCTGGGGGAAGGAGGAAAGTAGGAAAGATTTGCTTTGATGAGTGTGCACGCTCTCATGCTTCACTGGATCCAATCTCAGGGGGGAGCCATTCTAAACATTGTTGGAGTAAGGGACTGTGACCATCATGACACTGGGGTAATGTGAAAATTAAGCCTTTGTTGCAACTAATGTGTGATTTAGCTAGAATTTGAAGGTGATTTCAGATGTTACAAACAAAGGTAAATATGGTTAAATAAGTAAGTAGCTCATATTGTATATGTTTCTACAGACTTTGCAACTTTCCTGTGAAACCTCTTTTCAGAAATTACACACCAGCACCACTAATTAAATATGGAAGTGATAGTTGCAGGGGTTCGATAGCACTTGTGTGTATACCATTCACAGCTGCTGTAAAGGTTATTTTTATATGTTATGTTGACATTGTCTGTTAGCCTCTTTTGCACTGATTATTGAAATATTTTTATTAATGCTTCATGGAAGGCAGAAGGGAGCAGAACAAAACAGAATGTGCATTAGGGTTG
>NW_015232390.1:0-735 GCF_001447785.1 Gekko japonicus | reverse complement strand
TAGAAGATAACCCTACCCACTATTGCGACTTTCTGTGTCTCAGAGTGCCAAACGTTTACCAAACCAGAATCAGTCTATAGAGACCTTCCCAGAGTTCTCTTTCTTGATCATGCTCTATAGAGTGTGATAGGAGAATAGCCTAAACCCTTGCTGTTGCCTGGGGGGTGGATGGCAGCTGGGAGCACTGGTGGGCTGGGTGCATTTGGGGTGGTAGGCACTGGGAAAACAGCATCATGCAATGCTGTGATGTCACCCAGAAATGGCACTACAGCACCGTGTGACATCATTCCCCTTCCAGTTTTGCTTTCACCACTCCAGTGAATGAAGGCAGCAGCTAGAGCAGAACAGACACCAGGTTGCACTCTGCAGTGGGCAACCTGGTAAATCTAATGGCAGCCGTGGGCACCTCAGAGACTGAGAGACCGCATCAGCTTTGCAATGGTACCGCCAAGCCTTGAAGGTGGGCTTGATAGGGCCAGCCCAGCTTAGTGTCTTCAGTGTGCCATGAGACTATTATCTGGTTTCTCTGATTTTGCTTTAGTTGTCTTTTGCTCCAGGTAGACATCAGCAGGATACCAGCACATTCCAGAAGGCAGTGGCCTTGCCTGGCCACTCAGCTAAGGACAGAGCCTTGATTGCCCCCTTGATTTTCTGAAAGCATGCCCTCACATAAACAAAGTAGCCAGGTCAATTTTCCCCAGCTGGTGACCCTGGGCTAGAGCCATAACATATTCA
>NW_015232389.1:0-735 GCF_001447785.1 Gekko japonicus | reverse complement strand
AACTCTGTTTAGGATTGCACTGTAAGAGAGACATTGATTTGTTGTTATTGTTTAAATTAAACTTTTTTCTTGTTTGTCTGTTCCCCAAATGACTTTCTTGAGAGATGTTGTATAGTTATGTGCCCCCCCCCCGTCCTCTGGTGCTGATAGTCCCAATCCTGCACATTTTCCAAAAGCAGCACAAGCTTGTTTTGTGTGGATTGCTATTTGACGATTGAGATTAAATATTGAAGGGGTTATTCAAATCACTGTATTTTATTTATTGCTGGCCCAGTTGAGAGAAAGTTAATTGCACTTAAGTCACATTGAAATCAATGAAGCAAGTTAGTCATCAGGGCTAATGTAAGGCTCATTGATTTTGGTGGCACATTATTATTACTTTGGTCTTTGAGTCGGACCCTACAGATATGGGAGCAGAAGTTCTTCCACAAGAGGCCTTTCCCCACCTTTACAAAATTGCACTTTCTCACTGTTGTTGAGGCTGAGGCTTGCTGGGGCACCAAAGAAAGGTTAGTGATTTTTCCCAATTTCACCTCCTCACTGCATCCTCTTGTATCCTACAAAGGTCCCATGAACCACAGCAGAGGGGTTTTGTGGTATGCAGGGGTCTGTCAGGAAAAGGGAATGATGAGGGAGAGACCCTCTTACACCAACTCATTTTTGCTCATGTGACTGTAGGATCTAACCCCATATCTTTGAATGAAGATAGATGTACACAATTTCAGTAGTGTGTCA
>NW_015232388.1:0-735 GCF_001447785.1 Gekko japonicus | reverse complement strand
TATTATAACAGGCCTCAAGGCTTGTTTTGCCAATTCTTCCTTTTCCCTGCTGGCTGGAAATAAAGGTGCTACACAAGTGTGAATATCCGTGATTTAAACAATATTTATTTTGGGAAGAGTTCTGTACAAGAGAAACCTACTGGCATCATCTGTTTTGATACATCAATAAAGCCACTTTCAATTCAATAAATGTATTATTTCTCAAATACTTCAGGTTTCTTAACAAATAGCTAATGTTAGTCTTAAAAATAAAATATCCTGTGCCTTTTAAAATCATGTACTGTTTACAAAATGCCACTCTTGCACTAAAAAGATTACAGATGTAATCCCTTGGGAATTTCTTGTTAGGAAAGTCCTACAGAAAAAAATGAGACTGGCACCGGAGCTCACAGCTGTATTTCTCTCCTTCATTTCAATGGCTGTTTAGAAAGTTGGTATTTCCTTACCCAAATCCTGTACTGCAAATGGGTAGAGAAAGGGCAAAATGTATTTTAAATAGTACTTGCATTTCTAACACACAGTCAGCATCCTATTCTATACGGTTCAGTTTCACAGAGACAAACATTTGGAAATGGAAGGCAAATCGGAGCTACTATATACAAGTTTCCATATTTTCTAACATTTAAATCTCTCCTCCCAATAGCAAATCAGTTGTTGTGATACATTCTAATAATTACTTGCATTAATGTATTCAAGACAGAAGCTGCTGTTCTATAATGTATCAGAATTATTATT
>NW_015232387.1:0-735 GCF_001447785.1 Gekko japonicus | reverse complement strand
AGAGATGTGTTTTTCTGGAAGGGGAGTGTGGTGTTGATGGGGTCTGAAATATATGATATGCCCCGTCAGGGATGGACTCAGAGGTGTGTAACATATAAATCCTTTCTTAGAAACAGAGCTGCATTCTGTCAATGCTTTTGACGTGTCCGACTGAGACCGGGCCTCAGAGTCCCCTTCAGCGGTAAATGTGGCTGCAGGATGGAGAGGTCAGGTCTTAGCTGTCAGCCATGTCCTCAGAATATGACCAAAGTTCTGTCAGACTTGATTGGAAAGATGAACTGCATGGCGTTTGTACTGTCAATTTCCCCCCCTGCGTACTTCCACATTATTCGTTTCCCTCCTTTACTCCATCCTTCCCTGTGCCTGTGGTGCCCTTGGGCCTGCTCTGTGACCGTCTCTTGCATGTTGGCACCTGCCTTCACCTGTAAGTCCCAGCGTGTCTCCAATACATGCGTTCTTACCTGTTGACACCCCCATCCAGCCCTTGGGCTCAAACTCAGCTTTTCACTCCTGGTTTTCTGATCCCCATGATGGTTCAGACTATTGGTTGACTCCATGAGACTGGTTATCAGAATATTCTGTGGGTGAGAACGGTGAGAGAAACCAAGGGGTGAGGACGGAAAGGTGTATATAGATTGTCCTCACAGGCAGTCATTACCTGGGAAGAGGCCATGTCTGTGGCCTTCCAGCCCCGAACACAGCAGCGGGTTTTCATCACTAGGATGGGAAGGCAGT
>NW_015232386.1:0-735 GCF_001447785.1 Gekko japonicus | reverse complement strand
AAACCCTGAAACCTGTTTTCGGTACTGGAGCTGAATCCTGGACTATGTGAAGAAGAGTACTTCTGAGCATGTACAGACAGTGTTTCATTCAGCAGAGAACAATACAGCGCATCCATCCTCTACTGTACCCTCATCATTAACGGTGTAGGTTTACAGGGTGCATGTCATGGTTTCTCATACAGACCTGAGCCCCCGTCCCTCTTTTTGTCAGAAACGAAGATGCACCCTCTACCTTCTCTGCAAGCACAACATTCAGACCAAAGGACTTTGTCCTCCTTCACAACAATCCACTCCTGGCTATCCTGAGTAAAAACACTGCTCACACCAAGGGGCCTGCTGCTCACCTCTGCTGCTGAATACAGGAGCAGGGAACTCCTGTGAGCTCTTATGCTCCTTTCCATTTATTTTATTTTATGTCGTTTCCATTTACAGTCTGCCCTTCTCACTGGAACCCGAGGAGGATAACAAGTATGATAATATATATATTAAAAAAACACCTTTCAGTCGATCAGTTAAGTGGATTACAAAATTTGGTAATGTTTGAAACTAACAGCAAAGGTTCCTAGTAAGACAAAATAACACAGTTCGGCTGGGATTGTACAACTGGGGGTGGGTGGGGGATGGGGACAGACTGCATGCAAACGTATCTGTTGAAGACAACAAGACCATCAGTGCAGTAGAGACTTTACCCCTAATAAAAGTCACTTCCTCGAGCTCCATTGCATTTATTTATTT
>NW_015232385.1:0-735 GCF_001447785.1 Gekko japonicus | reverse complement strand
CAAACTCTGTTCTATATGTCAATTAAGTTAGTTCCTAAGCCAATGTGTTTAGGACAATCCTCCCACTTTCTTGCACTATACTCAGTCTCTCAGGATGTCTTATCAGTTTCGTGCGTTTTTGTGGTCAACCCACACTCCCAGACTTCTGTACCTTGACCAGGTCCCAGGAATCCCTTAGCTGAAGTCCCCAGCTGCAAAGTCCATCTTCTCAATGCCATCCTGCCAGGGTGGTGGTATCAAACTGTCAGGGCGGTAATCGCCAAGAACCGCAACTACGAGACGCTATGTAGTACCATCTTTACTAAGGGAACAAAATTCTTAGATGTAGCCAATACTTAAATCTGTATGCTAACCACGAAAGAGAACTGCAGCCCTCAACAAAAATGGCGCCACCAACATTCACAAAAGGTGGATGTACTCCTGCCTCTGATTGGTCATTTCACGTAGATCCGCCCCTTTCTTCTAAGGAAAGTCCTATTCAGCCAATAGTTGCTCCAGATTGATGGTAGGCTCGCTGATATTGTAATCATATCCGGCGCAGCCTTTTTTGTCACAACTCCCATTTTTTTTCCTCGTCTAGGTCACGAGTGTCCTCCAATATTATAAGGCAAAAAATGCCTGCGCCATATTCCCTTTTTTTAGGACTTGCAGCCCACGATTGCCTAATGTAGAGTAAAAAGCTCAACGATTGGATTTATTTGCTTTTTAGTCCGCTTCCTTTCAAGAAGCTACAAG
>NW_015232384.1:0-735 GCF_001447785.1 Gekko japonicus | reverse complement strand
AATGTGAATAAAGCAGCACATGATCTACTGTGTACCCATCTGCTTCAGCTGTACTCACAGAAATCTTCATCATTGAATTGGGAGGGACAGTGATGTTTAAGAATGCTATATTGTCCTTCAGAGGTTTTTTAATAAACATGCTAAATAAAACTGTTTCAGATTATTTTTAAACCATTGCTTCCCATTCATTATTTTCTTATTGTACTGAGAAGGCCTTTGTTTCCTTGGGACACCTGAAACTTATCATCATAGCATAAGGAAAAGATGATGCTGGGTTTCTGTATTGCCAGTACTCAGGTAATCACCTCATACTAGGTGCGTTACTTCTAGCTGTGGTCAGAACCCTGGTAAAAGGCAATGAAAACCCTCTCCTGCTATGATCAGATTAACAAAACATGGATAAAATGGATTGCATCCAGTCTTTGAATAACTCTCCTACTGTTACTAGCATTGTTGGAAAGCGATTGGGAAACCTCAGCTGAAATCACAAGCTGAAGCAGTACCTGCTGAGGGAAGCTATTCAAATTCAAGCGGCTAATGTCCCACAGCGCAGCTCAAACTTATGTGTATGTTTATTCAGAAATGCCCCTCTGTGTTCAATGGGACATACATCCAAGCAACCAACACAGGACTGTAAGCACTAATCACTCAGCTCTACCTTGGGAAGCAGCTCTTTCTTTTATTCCTGTTTCTTATTGCTTGTTTTAAAATCCTTAGCAGGACTTCATTCACAAT
>NW_015232383.1:0-735 GCF_001447785.1 Gekko japonicus | reverse complement strand
CCTCTTTTGTTTGTTTTCTCACTCTGTATACATTTTCTTGTGTAGATTTAGTAACATGCATATTTAAATTCAGACTTGAGAATTCTGCATAATATTTCATAAAGAATCCATTCCACCTGTCACTTTATATTCCCACTAGTCCTAAAATCAGCACGTTTTCAATGAAAAGTTATTGTCACTGGAACCATAACTGCAAAGCACATGCAAGACTTGGAGAGGCATGTCAAAGTAAAGGCTTGGGGGGGGGGGGTGTTTGGGAATTTAAAATAACCAAACAAACAGTGGCAGAATTCCGCCCCTAAATACCATCATTGTAAAACAAAAACTAATTCATCCCTGTGTAGGAATGAGAAAGAATGAATTTAGTTTTAAAGGTAATCTAGGGGGAAACTACAGTTAAATAGCCTTTAAATCATGTATTTCTCTGTGCCCTTTAAAATGTCTCTTCTACATCTTTATCCCGCCCTTCCTCCACGGAGCTAAGAGCAGTGTCCTCATAACCCCCTCGGTGTCCCCGCAGGCCTATTGGGTTCTGGCTGATGGGAAGATGATAAAATGGGTAAAATTTCTCGCATCCATTCTGACTTGGACTCTACATTACCAGCAACAGGAATGGATGGTCCCAGAATGGTAGCAGTGGCCAGGGGTGCCTTTCAGTAGCTTCAGCTGGAGAGCCAGCCGCACCCCTTCCTGGACAGAAAAGAATTTGCCACTTTGGTGCATGCCCTGGTAACA
>NW_015232382.1:0-735 GCF_001447785.1 Gekko japonicus | reverse complement strand
TTCCTGCTACAAAAAGAGCCCTGCGGCCAGGGATGTTTCAGGTTGGGAAAATGGCAGGAGGCAGGGGCCACGGGTGAAGGCCCTGATCCTTAGGCACTGGGCTCCCAGTCTGAACTGGTCACCAAACATGCAGGTATAGAAGGGAACCCGCAGCTCACTTCTGACTGTAGGTATTGTTGTATCGTTACCATTTCTTTTTAAAATGCTAGCAAAATAACCAGTTAAAGCGTCTTCCATCTCCTGACATCCCTCAAAAGCTTTTTTTTAAATAACCAGGAAAGAAAACAGCCAAGTGTCTGAAAAACAGGAAAAACAAAACCCTTCTCGAAAACCGACGTTTGTTAAAAATAAATCAATCAATAAAATCCAGATGTTTAGCGCATGAAATTGGAAGAACGGTGGCAAAATGATATCCACTGTGGAGAAATCCTGAAAACGTTTTCTTTTCAAACCCAAACATGCTCAAGGCCCTTGCGTCCATTTCTTCCTGTTTCAAATCAGGAATCTTCCTCCTTATCAACACTTATCTCCTTTGACTGTGGCAAAGTGCACCATTCCGCCCCCACCCGCCCCCAACAAAGGATGTCCAGGAGACAAGGAACAAACCAAACACTGTGGGGTTTTTTTCCAAAAAAACCCAATGAATTCCAAAATTGATTTTCAGTCACAGTTTGAGAGAGGGACATGGCCTACCTCACTAATGGGGTGTTCAAGATGAGAAGAACAAATTATGGT
>NW_015232381.1:0-735 GCF_001447785.1 Gekko japonicus | reverse complement strand
AAATAAACCCCCTGGTTCTGAAGATGAAATCAAATTTTGTGCACTGCTGTTTCCACAAAGCAGTCGATTTTTCCCTTAGCGCACAACCTTCTTGCAATAGAAATTTAGAACAAAGAGCAATGCAGGCATTATTCAGATCACAAGGACAACACTGAAAACACCCTTTCTTTAGCCAATGTGAGCCCTAATCATACAGAACTGCTTAACACTGAAGTTACCATTGTGTCCATGCCCTAGCTCAAGATAATTATGGCAATTTTTAGGAGAGGAGGAAACATGGAGTGTCTCAACATGATAATGACAATCTCCATGGTCCTCAGTTTTAAACATTCAGCGCAGGAATCACGCATTAATGAGATTTTTAGGCCGCATTAATAGAAGCGTAGTGTCCAAGTCATGAGAAATAAGGAACTGTTTGTATTTAGCCTGGAGCAGAGAAGACTGAGAGGAGAGATGATTGTATCCTTAAAATACAAGGAAGAGTGCAGAGATTGGTTTTCTACTGCTCCTGAGGGTAGGACTAGAGGAAACAAGCTTAAATTACACAAGGGTAGAGTTTGGTTGAACTTTAGGAAAAACTTTCTCATGGTAAGAGTAGTTTGGCAAGGGAAGTAGTTACCTGGGTGTGTTCTCCCTTGGTGAATGTCTTCAAGCAAGAGGCTGGGAAAGCATCTGTCGGAAATTCTTTAGCTTTGGATTTTTGGTGAGGTGCAGGGGTTTGGATCTGATGGCTGA
>NW_015232380.1:0-735 GCF_001447785.1 Gekko japonicus | reverse complement strand
AAGTTATAAAAGCAGCCAAGCAGCAATGATAGATAACAAGAGCCCAGGACAGAAGGACTGAAACTATCATGGCTCGTGAAGAGTACTTTTTTTGCACATGTATATTAGGTCTTGATACAGATGAAAGATGACTCTATAGATTGTTAGGCATGACAGTAAACAAAACCAGTCAGAAATGTATCCATGAAAGTGACAACAAGTAGATGCTGAGGAATTTCACCATCTCTTTTTCTGCATGGGCAATCCAAGAGTTTCAGCTAGCAGAAACACACCCTTTACAGATGGGTGGCTTTTCCAGTAACAATCCCCAGTCCTGCTCATGGCTTCTTTCCATGGAGGAATTGAATTGGTTTAAATTTTATGAGAAATTGCCTTTGGTCTTGAAAGTTTTGTAGCATCTTGAAAAGCAGCATGTGTGTGACTTTGTTTAGGCTAAATGAGAGTTTACCACAGAAAGATCTGCAAATGAAAATGTCATGCTTTCAAATCTTGTGTTGGCATTTGGGCTTAGGGTGTACAATTTTAGACATCTTGTTTAAACTGAACTTTCTGGGTAATATCTATATGTAAATATTTATACTATAAGCAATTCATAATTTGAATCAAGAAACAAAGGTGATTATATTTGAAGTGGGGAAACTGAGGAAATGGGATATCCAAATAGCCACCCACCTTGCCTCTTCCTGGTAGGTGAGCAAACGGTCATCTTTATCCTATTTCTCTCCATAAAGAAAA
>NW_015232379.1:0-735 GCF_001447785.1 Gekko japonicus | reverse complement strand
ATTTGCATCTGGTATTCTTCTCACATGCTGACTTTGATTATTTGTGTCATCAAAACAAAGAAATCTCATTTAGCGACATGGGTATTGCATGCAAACAGCCATATAATGATGATGCCTGCTGAGAACTGTATGTGAACTGAAATGCTTCCGTCTGGATAAAGAATAGCTTGCAAATAACACCTGGAAAATGCATTTAAGGTCTGCTGCTTAATGCAACAAGTCTTCAGGGCACAAAGGTCTGTATTCAATTATCTTCGCAGTGAATAATAGGCAGCAAGTCAAACATGCGGAGTTACCATTTCAGATCTTTGGTTATCTTAAACCTTCATTAATCTCAGTCTTGATTTTGTTTTGATTCTCTCTTCCTGCCACCCCCAAGTCTCCGAGCACTGAACAAACTAAGAGATGCGTGCAGCTCTAATGCCCCCAGTGGTCAAGAGGGGAAGCAGCTCGCTTGTACATGAACTGTGCTTTGTTCAAACATCTTGGTGCTGAACATGTACGTTATCGGTCTCTCGGGGCCCTTTCATATTTTACAGCAAAAGGCAAGTTATTTAGTTTTTACTCTGGTCAACTGCATTCACAGATCTTTCTAAAAAAAAGTGGGAAAACACTGTTGCATAGGAGAAGGTCCCCACTATTGCAAACCCAATGCAGCTTTAACAAACTTTTAAAGACAAGTGATGTTCTCCATTTAATTTATTTTAAATTTCATTTATATTTTTGTCAAGGTTT
>NW_015232378.1:0-735 GCF_001447785.1 Gekko japonicus | reverse complement strand
TGGTTGTAGCTTTTTGTAAAAAAACAACCTCCCCCCAGCATAATCCTAA
This sequence comes from Gekko japonicus, assembly GCF_001447785.1. Classification (NCBI taxonomy): domain Eukaryota; kingdom Metazoa; phylum Chordata; class Lepidosauria; order Squamata; family Gekkonidae; genus Gekko; species Gekko japonicus. The sequence continues at coordinate 686 of NW_015232378.1, read as the reverse complement.
TGCCATTCTGTAAACTGCTAAAGATGGCGACTAAAACCTATTCTAGTATAACACAGAGATATGCTGGCATAATAGAGTGTTCTTCTGGGGCTGCTGGTATAAACCCCACACCACTGGCTGTGCTGGCATAATTGTTGGAAATAGGCCGCTTCTGGGGCATGCGGGAAGAAGAGCAGGACTTTGCTGATATCCCACAGTCCCCATTCTGTGCCATGGTAGACATTTTGTGGTGGTATTCACTCCCTGTTCTCAACAGTCCAAAAATGCCCACCAGCTACGGGAGACTGTTTTTGTTGCCACACTAGCTCTTCTGTGCAATTATTGGCTGTTTCTATATATGGGTGGCCTGAGGATGTCACTTGCGTGGCGCCCTGTGATTGGTGGGTTATGAGTGGTGTCACTAGAGGCTCCAGTGGCTTTTGCTATGCTCTGTGTTCCTTGGAGGTGGGTCTTTGGGGGCATTTCTTCTCTCTACTGAGAGAATATATTATAATGATTAGCTATATCCGCACTGCACTGGTATTTGGAATTTAGGACTGAGCTACCTGTCATCCGCACTCTCTACTGCTGTCAGGCCATCGTCAGACTGGGAAAACCTGTTATGTCATACCTGCAAAAGCTGCTTCTTGTCAAAGTGGACAAGATGGAGAAATGTTCTAAGGCAGCTTGATAGAAGTGCCTTCCAT
>NW_015232377.1:0-735 GCF_001447785.1 Gekko japonicus | reverse complement strand
AAAAGCAGGATATAAAAACCTTCTCTTCTACTCTTCCTAAAAGGATGGAGAGACCTTCCAGGCTGATAGGTAGCAACATACCTGGTACAGAATAATTAAGATTGCTGATTTAAATATAAAGCTCTAGATCTGGGTTTTCCAGACTTCTGATGAGTAAGGCAAACATTTCCCCCCTAAATTAGATTTAGAGGTACATTTTAGTCCTAACGGAAGTATTGCCCACCCTCAGAAGATCACATCCCTGATTTCTGCAAGGATTGCTGAACAAGCCCAGAACAGGGCTTCATACAGAGCTTCTGCCTCTCAGGGCAAGCAAGTCTGTTTCAGCCACTCCCAATGCAGGGAATTACCAGCTCCAGCTGATCTGAAGGAGACAAAGCCAGAGCAATGGATTTTACAGAGTTGCAACAGGTAGCCTCCTCTGTTTTTTATTGGTATGTCAGCAGTTTTGGCACGGCACTGTTGCTAATTTTGGGCACAAATTAGGAATTATTGCCCTAGGCAGAAGCAGCCATCAGTCTGGTAATATTTCAGAACTGGATTTTATGATTTTCACTCACTTCTTCTCTTACCTTTCCTCTTTTTTTATTACTCAGTGCTTCGATTCCTTCCCAGATGATTAGTGAAGTAGTAGAAATGACAGGAGGGAGGGAGGAATGTGAAAGAGTTAAGATAGAAAACCTTTTAAAAATATATATGGGACTGGTATATAAACAAAAGACCATTGAAAGAATT
>NW_015232376.1:0-735 GCF_001447785.1 Gekko japonicus | reverse complement strand
TTTTACAAATAGAATGAATGAATTAAATAAATAAAACCATCCTAAGTGAAAGAGCTAATGACCCATCTAGGCACCGTCGTTCTTAACATGTATCAGCCAGCAAAACAAAACTTTCTCCTTCTTCTTTTTTGCTCTGTTCCATAGTATATAATAACATCTGAGAGTAATTAATGGTTCTATTTGCCAGCTGTCATTCCCCCCCCCCGAGGGCTAATTGGAGTTGCATGGGTTTCAGTATTGATCCTTGCCCGTGGGAAGAGCTCGGCATTGATTTATTGTAAATTTTTATCAACCGTTCAGCCATTTCCTTCATTAAGCGGATAATGTGTACGGGAGATAGGGGCCCATTGATCTATCACCGCATCATGTGTGTTCTTTAAAAAAATATTGTTTCCACCTGTTGAAATTGAATCTGGTTGTCACTTTGCAAACAGGGCAAAAAAATGACTCTTTTTTTTAAATATGTCACTAAGCACGGGTAGGCGGTAGAGGGAAGAATAGCAGTCCAATTCATGGGCCACCTAATGTCATTACAAAACAGCGTTTTGGGGATGATTGATTCAGACTAGAAAATGCATATGCAAACATGTGGCTTATTTGCACTTCAGAAGGCTGCACTGTCTGATGTGTTATGCTATGGGGGTGTATTGTCCAGACATTCCTGGTTGTCCCTGGGGTTTCCCCTGAGGTTGTCTTCTACCAGGATAGAAATACATAAGAACATAAGAGAAGCCA
>NW_015232375.1:0-735 GCF_001447785.1 Gekko japonicus | reverse complement strand
CCGGGAGGCAGAGACGTGAGGAAGGCACTGGGCAGACGCGTCCAAGGGGTACACGTCCCTGCTTAACATTGGTAATGCAATCCTGAAAACGGAAGAGAGCACTTTCGAAATCCAGGGTCCCCCCCCCCCGTTTCTGCCTCCGATGGGCAAACTCAGGGACTTCCAATGCCGTGTTCTGCTCCCCCACTTGTGAAAATGCTCCAGGGCTAAAAGGAGGACTCGGCAAGGCTTGTCCAAGCCCAGGCAGGGGGTGGGGGTATGTGTGTGTCAGGGCTGTGGGGCAATCGGCCCCCGGGCAGCCAGTGCCAAACAAAGGAAGCCTCCTCGGGAGAGCCGGCTCATGGTCAGGAGGAGTCCCCCAGCAGGGCAGGAGCTGAACCCTGGCACAGGAAGCGGGTGCCAGGATTTGCCCTGCAGATGGACAGTGAGCCCAGCCGGGATCCAGAGGGCAGCCGAAGATGCTCAGGCAGGCTGCGGGGGGCTGTCGGTCTGGGACTGGGCCAGGCCAGGGCCGCTACTTCTGTCTGCGGGAGGGTCGGAGGGGAACACAAACCAGGCCTGAGTTCTGCTCAGGATCTCCCTCCCCCCCATTTCTCCCCCCCACCCCTCCCTTCGGTGCTGAAGCCTCTCCCCATAAAAGCCATAATGGGGCTGTGAGGCTTGTTAGAAGGGACCAGAGGCCGGGCGGGCAGGGACGCCTGCTCAGTATCAGCAACAGCTGCCTTCTGAAGGCCG
>NW_015232374.1:0-735 GCF_001447785.1 Gekko japonicus | reverse complement strand
GTGGCAGCTAATGGAACAAAAGCCACAGAAGATCATCTAAGTCTAGGAACTGGGGTCTCAATGTGGACCTAATCCAGAATCTGAAGTAACCCGTTAACAACGGATTATTTCTCAAGCAGGTTTAGCACAGTCCATCTTTACGCTTTCAGCATTAGTCCTTCTTTTCAGCTTACATTTTAGCACACTGTACCTAGTAGTCTTTGTTCAATCATGCGTTTGAAAAGTCATTCTCTTTGCTCTTTTGGCTGTCTTGTGCATAATGTTCCTGTACAAACGGCCCTCTCCAATCACCACTTCCTGATCTTAAGCTCTCTGAACACAAAAATGTCAGCATCACTTAGCAATCTCGGATGACCCAAGCACATTTCATTTATCACAATGCCCTTTTCTTTCTGTTTTACTACGGTTGCTAAAAAAATCCTCTCCAGAGTGAAAGCAGGGAGTTCATACGACACCTAACGGCTTATCTGGCTTCACCTTTCAACTTGATTTCTGCTCGGCTTGTCAAACTTATATGTCAAAAGGAGGTCTTGCGATTCCTATTCAGAGTTCTTTCACTTCCTCCTAATGCCACTTGTATTTCCATCATGTCAAAGCTGTTTCTAATAGTCTGCCAAAGAAATATAAAAACGGATACAGCTGAAAACAGAAGAACATCCCTGTAACATATTTGCTGCAGTGCCGGGAAAACTGCCTGAAGGTGTCTGGTTCATTTCAGCCTCCGAAGAAACAGGA
>NW_015232373.1:0-735 GCF_001447785.1 Gekko japonicus | reverse complement strand
CGCTGTTGGTACCCAGAACAGTTTTCAGTATTCTGTCGGACTTCCTGGTTGTTTTCACCAGTACGTGGCAAACGAAACACGGGGAAGTTTGTGTATGGACTCGGCAGAAGAGGATTCCTAACAAAAGTCAAGTTCATGGAAGTCTCCTGGCCATCTTGGCAAACCAAGTAGACCGGGCCTGCGTGCCACTGGGTGTCCTGAATCCCCGTGGCGACGGAAGGCCAGAGAAGAGCGACGGGTGGATTCGGAGGTAACCTGCAATGTAACAAACCTCTGCTGTCCGGCTCCAAATTGGGAACCTTGCTGGAAGAGCTGGAATGTGTCGGAGTGTTCTCAGATTCTAACTCATTGTGATGTCTGCCATGCTGGCCTCTTAGTTCTACTGGAGCTCCCACTGGATACTGGATGGAGATTTCCTTCAAGGGTGTCCCTTGGCTTGGGTCTGTTCCTCCCATCTCAGGCCCATTGCTTTGGTGAGCCTAAAACGATCAGTTAAATTTGTAGTGAAATTCAAAATAGTCACTTCGTAATAAGACTTTGAAAATGCGAGCAAAGCCCGCACAGCTCTTGTTAACATGGTCCCGGCTGTGTACACACAATCTTAACTAAAGATGGTCAAGCTTGGCAAATTTCCTCGCGCCCTTTTGGCAAGTAGTATACAATGATAAATGCTTTATTATCTGAGGGCAGGAATTTCATACAACACCAGTGCTAAGCTTATATAGCTTACTATGT
>NW_015232372.1:0-735 GCF_001447785.1 Gekko japonicus | reverse complement strand
TACACCAAACTGGTTAGTTATACAATTGACTGCCATGCAGTGATAACAGGTCTGTGGAGTAGAATTCCCATTGGGCTATACAACAGTATGTGTGCATAAACATGATTGCATTGCAAGGCACTGCTTTAATACAGGTTCGAGCTGCTCGCAGACTGCCAGACATCCTGTCGAAAGATCAGCTTCCTGCTCACAGAACATGAGCCAAAATGGTGGGTGTGTGAGCATTCCTACAGGCAACTTGGCTTCTCAGTTACTTTTGTGTCATAGTGCGTATACAAAATCTTCCCCTAATCATGAAGGCACACTTAATTCCTTGTGACAATGGGAGCTGATTCACTTCATTAACATAGTTCTCCTTTGAGGGACTGGATCTATCAAATGTTTATGTATCTGGAGGCATCCTCAACTTCCATACTTCTTTCAGTCATGGTAAGCAAACAAAACACCACTGGGCTATGTGCCTATTTTATCATTTAGTCTCCTAAGGAAGCGGGTGTCCATTTCTTGAATTGTTGCCCCTAACAGTAGCAATCAATCAATTCCAAAAAAAGTTTCATAATCTGTATGCTGACTGTCCTGTGGGTGCATCCAGGGATGTCATTTCCTCAAGTTTCAAGGATCTTGAACACTATCTGCTATGGGAGCCATCATGTTATTGCAATGCTGTTCATGACATTGCTTTTCCCAGGCAACAGATTACAGCATTTGATATGTGCTATTCCATTGCAGAGAATA
>NW_015232371.1:0-735 GCF_001447785.1 Gekko japonicus | reverse complement strand
TTTTCCCCCTCAGTGAAAACAAACCCCAACAGAGCCATTTATTTTAGCAAAATGTGTTATTTTCAATGCTTGTGCAATAGACAGACTGGAATGAAACAACGGATCGGCTTTTACACTGCAGAACCAGCGACCCTAAACTTAATTTGAAATGCATTGTGATGATCGTCCGTGTAACAGAACCCAGTTCTCTCTCTACCTTTTCACCACCATTGATGAGGCCACCGGAGGGATGGGCAGGAAGCCGACAGCAGCAAGCCTTATCCATCATGCCGAGAAACGTCTTCGGCTGAATGCTCCTCTCCTCAAGAAACACTTGTACTGAACTTTGTCATTTGTATTTATTTTCAAGAGCTGCTTTGGGAAACAGTTTCAGGCAAAAGGCAGAATAAATAAATGAACAACCAAACAAGGCTGACTGGAGACCTTCTCCGCTCTCCGTTTTGGACCCTCACAAAGAATGCCGGGCGGTGGGGGAGACAGATATGGAAAATCAGTTGCCTGACACTACCAGAAAGTTGAATAGCAGCATTACGATGCTTATTGGGAGCAGGGAGCCAAAGATCTCTTCTCAGGAAACCTTATTAGAACTGAACTGGTTTCAGCATATGGCTCCGTAGGCATCACATTGCCCATCCCAACTTTAGACAAGTATGAGGATAAGGGTCCCCGGGAGCTATATATCACAAGTTTGGAAACCTTCCTAAATCCAACAAAGTTTGAGCCCAGTGGCACCTT
>NW_015232370.1:0-735 GCF_001447785.1 Gekko japonicus | reverse complement strand
TCCCCTCCCCTCTTCACAGAACACATTTCATAGTGTGGGAGCCAGGATGCAGAAGGTCAGACCCTGGCCGACACCAGGCAGGCAACCCAGAGTGTTAGCCTGATGACCATAGTTGGGACATGGGAATGTATGGGAGGAGACGGTCCTTCAAATATGTGGCCGCTGGCTGCGAAGGAGGTTAAAGCCGAGCTATGTCTGATTCTGCTGATGCTAAAGTGGCCTATATGTCCTTAGATTGCATTTATGTTAAGCTGAGCCTATGATTTTTTTAAAAAAATCCAGAGGTAAATTCCACTGAATGCTACACGGCTTGTCTTCATTTTTGTGTGCATTGGATACTTTCATGAATTAAGAAGCTCCTTTAACCAAAGGTCTTGAGAAAAGTCAATAAATAAAATACTATAACAACAAGATTCAACATTAGGAGAAACACAAGAACGCCTTAAATAAATGTCTATTGTTAAACATTTGGCAACAGAATGAGTTATTAATGAATCAACATCTGCCAGCAAAGAAGAAACCAACCAATGTTCATCAGGTACTTGATACTTATCCAGAATAGGCATAAGTCAGAGATCTTAAAATGAAACCCACTGATCACAAAATGAAATAAGATGATCTGTAGTCTCAATTGTATCTGAAATATAACAGCAAAAACAATCTTAAAATGGAGTTATAGTTAAGTGCTCTCCCCCCAATTCTGCAGTCGGCTGAGCATTAGATCATTAAATGGGA
>NW_015232369.1:0-735 GCF_001447785.1 Gekko japonicus | reverse complement strand
AGTGTCTAACCACAAGCCTTTGGCAGGGATGTTAAGTTTTCTCTCACATTCCATATAACATGTCAAACTTCTTATTTAGGAAAAATGAAAGTTGAACAACTTTAAAGTGTGTAATTTACTACAGCTTTTAAGCATTGCTGACCTGTCTTGCCAACATATGGCACATCTTTTTACTTTACCCCTCAGTTCAATACAAAAAAAGTGTGCTTGCTATGGTAACCCTAGTATCTTAACAGCACACATGCCAAGATAACAAACATCTTCTGAAAGAAACCTATGGAAAACAACATATCATGTCAACACAGGAATATTTTTCAGTATATGGGTGGGAAATCCTTTAAAGTGTGTTTTTTTTCTAAGATTTTTTGGTGTTTCTGTTTTACTTTCACACATTATGCTTAAATAAAAATAGTACTTTCCCTTAGATTTACGGTACAAACTTACAGATCTGAGTACCAAAGGTGCTGGTAATTGTAGGCATTCTTAGTGTTGCAATAACAGGTTCAGAAAGAAATTCAGAAAGGAAAGCACAGTGAGCAGATAATTCACTATAGAGTATAATGTGTTGTTGCTTTACAACTGAAACCTTTAAACCTCTGGTTTACACCTAGGAGGCTAGGTGTAATGCCAATATACCCATCAGAAGAGCAGTGTTGGGGATGGGCAGGGGGAAGGCTTTTATACTCTGTCCCTCCATCTGCCAAAATATGCTGCATCTTTACAGAAACAATGGGG
>NW_015232368.1:0-735 GCF_001447785.1 Gekko japonicus | reverse complement strand
TGTGCATTCAAATATGTGCAAACAAATCAATGTACCATTTGGGTGGGACCTGTATCCACAAAAATGGGTATGTGGGCATCACAAAAGCAGAATAATCGTTTTGGAGGTTAGCTCAGTATTTGTAGCTTAATAAACAGGAAGAGTGATTCCTTTTTTTCAGAAAAACAGAGGACTGAACAACATTTGGTCCTTAACAGAGGACTTTGAGACAAGAGCATGTCCCCTTGTTAAGAATACTACACACAGGTTGAGAGCTGAAGTTAAAGATGCACCTTTGTCCGAAGAGGAAGTGATGAAACCTACCAGCCCATAAAAGAGGTAAGATACATCTGGGATTTCACAGGGAAGAAAGGTGGTGGTGCAGAGCCAGCAATAAACCTGGAGGTAGCTCGAGATCAGAGAGCCAACAATGTCCTCAAACCTGGGGGGGGACCCTAGAGGAGGATTTGAACTTAAGGCTGCATCCGTTCATCACTGGATATTGTGCAATTGTTGCACTGTCCCTAAATTCTGCAACTGGAGTTTTTTTGCCCACCCAGGACAATCCAGGTGTGAGTGTGTGCTATTGCACACTCCAACAATGCGCAAATGCAGGCTTAAAGGACAGCTTGCTTTTGTTGAAAGCACCAGAATCTTGCTCATCATGGGTCTTTATGGACACGACTGACACATCTCGATTAATGTATCCTATCTATGGGCAAATGCCAAGGCATTGCTAAACTGAACTCTCATTCA
>NW_015232367.1:0-735 GCF_001447785.1 Gekko japonicus | reverse complement strand
GTTTTATAACTTCATTTATAATTTGTAGCTCGTTTGTCTCCATTTTTACTTGCCTATCCATGTTTTAAAATTTGCAAATTGCCATGTTCATTTGTTATTGTTATTAGTAAATATGTAGAATTAACCACAATATGCAGGTGTGCTCAAATTGATGTTTCTCTTCATAATTTTATCATTGTATTGCATGCAACTACAGTAGCAAAGGTGCCATACTGACCCAATACTCCAGAAGACTGGTTGATATTAGTACAATGAGACAGTGCCAGCTCTGGTGCCAATTTCAGCACCAGTGGTCTGTGGTTGTGCCACCAGTGTCCCCAGCTGCTAAGCTAGACTTACAGAACTTGTGGCCCACCAGGCTGAATGCAGCTAGCCAACCATGTCTGGTAGCCTGACAGGTACATGAAAGCCCCATCTCTGAAGTCAAAGCCAGACAGCTAAACTGGTAAGACATTCCTCAGAGCTGGTGCACTCTGTTAGGCTACCTGGGTTTCAAGTTTAGTAGGACTGCCATAGCCACCAAAGAAATTTTACTTACCAAGCACTAAAGACAAACCTCGATAGTATTACGAGAAAAGGCTTTCTGCAGACTGCCAGATACATATTACAATATCAGGGCCAGTTTCCTTAGAATTGTTCTCAGTACCCAAATGTTCTGCTTGCATTCTGAATTCTGATTCAGTGCTATTTCAAAATATTATTTTCCAAATAATAATTTGGCATGAGGTTTTCAGC
>NW_015232366.1:0-735 GCF_001447785.1 Gekko japonicus | reverse complement strand
ACAACGATGCTGCTATTTTTGAGCTTTGAAACATTGTGAGTTTGGTTCCTGCCAGGCATACTCCTGGGATGGGTTGTGAAAATTAACGATTCTCTAAATACTATAAAGACAAGTTTGTGCTTCTGGAAGAGAGTTAATTTCCCCCCGTACCTATAGAAGAGGAATAGGCGTGTTTGTGAGCCCTTTTCAGCAAGGGCTTGGCCTGGTACAGAGGCTGGGTGCCTCTGAGACTAGGCTCATGTCCAGAAGCAAGCACATTGTATGTTTAAAACACAGCAGTAGTACATTTGTCCACATCTTTCCCTGGCACTATTAAATACACATATTTGGAATGTTTCTTGCCCCCCTCAAAGTTTGTGAGTCTTGATATACGTGGTTCGTCTTTGGCCATGCACATAGGCGCATGGGAAGGTCATTCTGAGGTCACATGGGAAGACTGCATCGCCCATAAGCCCGTTATGGATGTGTTTCTGTTCCATGGTTATCTGCAAGCATGTCACCAAACACAACTGAAACAACCCCCTTGGAACTATATGCATGACGGGGGCATTGCACAGATACAGTGTTCTTGGATTTGACAAAGTCCCACCATCAAGAACTCCTGAGGGAACTGGGGCAGGCATCAGATAAGGGGACAGGTCACCTTATGGCTTGGGAACTGGCTAAAAGAAACAAAGGGTAGGAATGAATGGAGAACTTTCATAATGGAATGGTGTAAACGGGGGGGGGGGGGGG
>NW_015232365.1:0-735 GCF_001447785.1 Gekko japonicus | reverse complement strand
ATCAGATGGAAAGGCAGCTTGAAAATATTCTAAATACATCCATACATCCATACATAAATATTGAAATAAATGTTGCTCGACCTTAAGATGCGACTGGACTTTTGTTTTGTTTTGCTAGAAAAGTGACCTTTACAGCTGTTATGCTGAGGCTCCAGAATGAGGCATTTCAATGAATCTCACTTTTACATATCAGAAGCAGTGCAAGGTGCATCATTTCACAGTCTGGCACTGAGTGTGAGAGTGTTGTATGAGCCCAGAGGAGGCCTGGTTGCAGTATGTATCTGCAAACAATCCCACCAGGCGCAATAGAACTCTGTTACCCTGTTGTCCTCTCTTCACTGGCAGCTATCTAGTCCTTTTGCCTGTGATCCACACACATTACTCAGGCTCCATAGTATACAAAACCTGAATGGTGGGAGGTCTGAATGAGACAGGATTAAGAACTGATTTCCTGCAATGGTGGCTGTCGCTGTGTGCATCCACATCTCTGTGTACAGACCCATGGGGAAGGGGGGAAATGGGCTCTGTTCATCAGTAGGGTTGCCAAGCCTCTGACTCTGAAACTTAGGTTTTAAGGCTCATTCTCAAGGTCTCAGGACAGCAGGTTGACATCTCAAAGACAACCTAGGTCATGCAACTGATGGCTGCTATGCATGTCTGCTTTATGGTAACTACTGCAGGTGTAAATTGGAGATAGGAAGCAATGCTGTGACCCTAACAGCTCTCAAATACCAT
>NW_015232364.1:0-735 GCF_001447785.1 Gekko japonicus | reverse complement strand
AGATCAAATTGCCCGTGTGAACGCAGCCAATAACACAACATATTAGGTTTAGGAGTGTGAAATTGTATCTTGGTTATACTTCGATCTAAAATTTCACCCAATGGTCATAACTGAAAAGTAGAAAGTTGTGATGGAAAAAGATCTGCACATGAGAGTAAAGGTTGCTGATGTGTTGATGCAGCCTAAGAAGGGGGGGAAATAGAAAACATATGGCCTCTTTATCCATAAGATTGCTAAGCATGAATGGTCATTCAGCAGTGGTATCTTCATAAAAGTAGTCTTCTGTTGGTGGAATTTTCCCCCCAATAAAAAGGATGTTCTCAATCCTGTTTTGCAATTGTATATATTTGCTACTTATTAAAACGGAATATACAGATGCAAATTATATTCTTCCCAGTTGGCAGGACAACATGCATAATGCATTATCAGTTCAACACCCAATTAATGCCATCATTTATAACTCATTGGAAATAGACAATGCTAACAAGTTATTAAGCATTGAGCCAGGAGTAAATTGCCTAAGGTATAACTGAAAATGAAACACTGTGTCAAAAATACTAAGTAGCAAATCTGTAAGTAAGCACTGTGTAAAATGCAAAGGCTTTGAAATGTAAAATTAGTTGCTAGACCAGGCATGATGCAGTTCGGAGGAAAGTAAGTGACAGACGTGTAGACCAGTGATTTCCAACTAGAGGCTGAGAGGCCAAGCTTTTTCTATCTTCTTTAGTAACAAAA
>NW_015232363.1:0-736 GCF_001447785.1 Gekko japonicus | reverse complement strand
GTTCATGGTACTACAGTAGACTAACTATACGATGAAGTAACCACATTCCTTTTTAGGCATTTGTTTTCTAAAGCAGCAAAACTTGGGATCAAAGCATTTGTGTGCAATTTAAAATGACACTATATATAATCAACAACTTCTTTGCAAGGAAGCACAGTATTATTTATGATAGCACTTCTCAAATATTCAGAAGTAAATTGCATACCGTGATAAAATATGGTAAACAACATTGACTTCATAAACTGCTTGTGTTAATTGCCATGAGAACCCATTTTAGATTTAAAAACTATACATATTTTGGGAGGCTAGAGAATTAATTCTCTATTTCATTTACCTAGCTAAATTACTATGACAGGGGTCCCCAATTTCTTTGCGCCTGTGGGCACCTTTGGAATTCTAATATAGCATGGTGGGTACAGCCACAAAATTGCTGTCACATAACAGCTGCAGCAGGAGGTAGAGCCCACAGACACGACTTAGGTAACCCCTGTAATATAGCATCAGTGTTATATGTATTGAAGGGTCCTATGTGACCGAAATTGATCAGCTACAGAGTGTTCTACAGAGAGTCTAATTGATCAACAAAATCATTTTATTTTGATCTACATATCTTATATGAAGCATTCCAAATAACTGTTATCAACCCAAGGACTGTTGAAATGGATCCCATGAATCCTTTTCACTAGCAGTGGAACCTTCCTGTAGTGCAGGACCCCTCTGTTGCTCTAGTGGAAGA
>NW_015232362.1:0-736 GCF_001447785.1 Gekko japonicus | reverse complement strand
GCTTTCGAGCAAGGGAAACCTTTAGATAACACTTTGGATACATTTATGTACACAGCATAATGTTCATTTTATGAACTCTAAAGAGAGAACAGTTTCTCAGCAGTTCTAAATCCCAAGGCTGAACAAATAAATGTTAATTCAGCACTTTATAAACAGTTCTTAGTAGAATTCTATTTTTGGAATACGACTTCATGAAAAGTCCAGAGAATCGTATCATACATTAAAGTGGATCGATACATCCAAAGAGACTGCTTCACCTTGTAAATACTAGTAATATAATCCACATATGTTAGCTTCCTTTGTGAATGTCAAAAGTCCATTTTGCAGTCACTTGCTATTTGAAGGAAAGAAGATGACTAGCAGCTTTTACAAGTCTTAAGGGAAAGAAAAAATACAGCAGAGTTTTTCAGCTCACATGTCATATAACCGAAATGAAAGAAGCAGTATAGCTGACATTCCAATTCATTTATCGTTTCAAGGTGCCTCCACCTTTGAAGAAATCTGCAGTAGCTGATGTAATAGCTCCCCCTCCCCCATGTACTGCTCCAAGTGTGACCAGTGACTAAATGCACTCGGTGCGCTCATTGAGGCACTTCCTCAGCTGTGCAGGCAGGCCTGGACATGGGCGGTTGGAAAGTTGCCATCCTCTCAGCTCTCCTTTTGCCATCCCAACTCTGGTATAGATTAAGTGTTTGGAGCCCCATTGGAGACTTGATGGGAAACACTGGCTGACGGA
>NW_015232361.1:0-736 GCF_001447785.1 Gekko japonicus | reverse complement strand
ATATTAGATATGCACATCGAGACAAACAAAGCCAGAAGTAATGGTGACCAAAGTGGGAGTCAGGATGGATTTGTCCACCATGCTGGTACCCATTTAGAAGCTGATAGCCGCAAGCTGCATTTAAAATAAGAATGCTTAAAAGTCATCAGAGCCGAGAATAAAACCTTCTGTAAGCCCAATATTTGTGACCTGCATCTTCATTCTGCAGGTGCAAGCACAACGAGAGGCATTTTGCTAGCAAGCCTTCATTTAAGTTTGGGAGGCTCTTGCCAAACGCTGACCATCAGAGTGTAGCGCTGGCATTTCATCTGCAGGGGGTGGGTGGGGAACGGATGTCAGTTCTTGAGTTTCAGAACTCTTCTGAGGGCAGACGAAAGAAGCTTTTACACCTTCTGGCTGACAACCCGCATTAAAGTAATGGATTGTACTTCCTTCTTGTGCTCCTGTAGCAGGTTAGAATTGCTGTCTGGCTTATATTGCGAAAGCTTTCAGGAGAAAGCTCTCGGAGTAGGTAAGCAGTACTTTGCCTCTTCAGGAGGCAATTCAAGTTACAGGTTGCCAGCAAGACAGCTTTAAAAAGTGCCTTCAGAGAACTCTCCAAAACTGCATGGAACACATTGTTGGGGTCACATTTCTCATCATTATTCTGCCCATTCCACCACCCCCGCCCCATTTTATTGTCCATTCACAAAGTCACTGAAGTTTTACAGAATAAAAGTAATTTGTTACACAACAG
>NW_015232360.1:0-736 GCF_001447785.1 Gekko japonicus | reverse complement strand
TCCAACTCCAACAACAGGTCCAAGATTATCTCTTTCATCTGAGTCAGAGTACCTACTAGCCAGCTTTGATGATATGCAAGCAAAAGCCCTAACCTGTCCTGAGACCTCAACAAAAGCAGTCTGTTTGCACCAGGTATCTGATAGCAGAGAAATACTTTCAGAGAAGCATCTATACCCCACCCCATAGCACAATCTAGGTTTGATGAAGGAACTTATACTGAATTGGTGCTGAGCTAGAATAATGTCAGCAGAGTAATCCAGCTGTATTTTGGTCAAGAAAGCCATGTCTGCATGTTCTTCAAATAGATTATGAATTGCAGAAATCTCATTTTTCACAGGTTTGACATTCCATATCACCAAAGTCAACATGGAGGAAATAAGAGCTTCTCCACCAAAATCTTTCAAGATGGAAAATAGATTCAACAGATGATAACTACCTTCATGTCTGCCCACTTGTTTTCTCATACTAGCAGCCATTTGACTGTCATATCTCCCATGCCCATGCAGCATCCTTATATCAAAGGACTCAGTCCACATGCCAAAGGTAAACTAAAGGTATCTGGTTCCCTACTAAACCAGTCTCCCCAAGCTACCAACCACCATGCCAATCCACTGTCTGACTAGGCGAAAGAATTCCATCAAAGAAGCAGAATCACATGCTGGAAAAACACACCAGGTATGAAACCTCTAGTGTCTCCTTCTGGCACCACCCCTGGTGGCAATGTTATGGCAGGGG
>NW_015232359.1:0-736 GCF_001447785.1 Gekko japonicus | reverse complement strand
AGATGAGAGGAGCAGGTAGAGAAAGCCTTCTGCCTCCCTGCAGTAGATGGGATTCTCAGGATAGAGGTGATGATGCAAATGTAGGTTGCCAAAGTCAACAAGAAAGGTGGAAAAGCACACACAGATGACAATATGAAACTTAAGACCTCTATTGTTCTGGTGTTGCTACAGGACATACTGACCATTGGGGCAAAATCACAAAAGAAGTGGTCCATCTCATTGGGACCACAAAACACTAGCTGGGACATGAAAGAGATGGTGATGCTGATAGCCAGCCACCCACCCATCCAGGAACCAACAGCCAGCTGAGCACATAGTTTGTCATTCATGACAGCAGCATAGTGCAGTGGCTTGCATATGGCTAAATAGCGATCGATGGACATGGCGGCGAGCAGGAAACACTCTGTTGTGACAAGGATGCCAAAGAAATAGAACTGGGTAACACAACCTATGAAAGAAATAGACCTGTCCCCTGTGCAGAGACTATACAGCACCCTGGGAAGGATGGCTGAGCTGTAGAAGGTCTCCAAGAAAGACAGGTTGGCCAAGAAGTAGTACATCGGGGTGTGAAGATGCTCATCTAATACAACAAGCACAATGATTAGGAGGTTCCCACTGATGGTCACAATGTAAATCACAAAAAGCAGCAACAGGAGTGGAATCTGGGCCTCCCAGGCATTCCCAAACCCCAGCAGAACAAATTCTGTAATCCTTGTTTGATTTCCTCCATGTTGTG
>NW_015232358.1:0-736 GCF_001447785.1 Gekko japonicus | reverse complement strand
TATTATAAGTCACCTTGAGCTCTGTAAGAAAGGAGGGCAGCTAATAAATATTTTAAATAAGTGAATAAAACAAATAGATGTCAGGTGAATTTAGAGGGCAGCCATCTGATTGGTACAGGAGGAATTGCAACCAGGAGTGGCTTTCATGGTGGAAAGTTTTCCAAATTAGAACAATATGAAGGAAAAGGGTTAGAGATGAGATCTCAGCTTCAAAAGTAAAATTAATTTTGCTGCAAGCAGAAGACCACTCTCAGAACTCTCAGAGCCGCCTGTACCTGACTGAGTTTTCCATTGACCCAGGCAGCATTTTTCCTAGATGTTTCCTCTTCTTGGTAGTCTCATTTTTGTCCTACTATGCCTAAAAATTAGATCATGTAAAGCAGCCTCTTCTTCTGCCCCATTTACTTCCTTTGTCCTGAAAATACCTTCTATAATGATAACCAGACTAAGTTGGATGAAAACTTTTCTGAGACTTTGCCAGAACATGTAGGCTAGTCACAGGTCAAATGGTAGAGACTAAGACAAAAAAAACAGAGGCTGAAGGGTCATGGACATAGCGCACCTTTACCAGCAACGCCACTGAAACTAAGTAGGTTTGAATCTGGTCAGTGTTTGGATGGAAAATCTCCTTGAAACCATAAGCAGATCATCTTCATTATCAGGATGGAAGAAGTATGGGATATAAAATGTAGTAGAATATGTGAGGCTTAACTTTTGTATGCTCCAGAAAAGAATG
>NW_015232357.1:0-736 GCF_001447785.1 Gekko japonicus | reverse complement strand
GTCTTTTGTGCACTTGTCCATTGTTTTCGGATTTCCTGTTATTATATAAAAGTTGCCATTAAGTGCTGGTTTTGCCTCTAGAACATATAATTATTCGTTCCCCTACTGTCTTGTTTTGTGTTTCTTCCTTTCCTCCCCCCCCTCCTACCCAGTAGTAGCTCCCTTAATTGAATGGTTATGGATAATTGTCTTCATGGCATCCCGAACGGTATCAAAAGGTAAGTCTGCGGCGGTCGTCTCTTGATAATACTATGTTTGTTCCTTGCTAATTGCTTCTCTCTCTACCTGGTTTAGAAGGCATAAGGCATTTATCATCCAAGTCAATGCTTTGGGTGCAGGCTGAATGGAGAAATTATTCCGCCCATATGCATGTGGTCTAAAACTAACTTGTGCCTTTGCTGGAGCTCAGGCATTTATATCTGCAGTCCATTTTTGCAAAACTAAAATACAATCAATTGGGGACTATGTCTGGTCATTAGCGGTGGCGGAGAACTGTGTAGTCAGTAAGGACTGGTTTTGTTTATATTCCACAACCTCAGACTATACTTTTCAGGCGGCTTATTAAGGAAGTTTCTCGTGCTTTTTACATAAAGTTTTCTCAAATTCTGCCCAATGTAGGGACAATTGCCCTATTCAGATCTCCCCTGTTGAACCTTAGCCTTCTTAGGGTTTCTGAACTCCACCTGGTAGCTGGAGATCTCTAAGGATTACAACTGATGTCCAGTTGACAGAGATC
>NW_015232356.1:0-736 GCF_001447785.1 Gekko japonicus | reverse complement strand
GGGGACTCTTTCTATTATGAAATTCAATCTAATCAGATTTTGCAATGATCAATAGTATGTATGTCAATACACTTGCAGCTAATAAAAAATGATGTGCAAGTGTGAACTGGAGGTACTGGTAATATACAGTGATAATAGAAACTTTTTTTGGGGAGGGGGGAATACTTTCAGCCCTGTTCATGGCTTAAAATAGCTTGCTGACATTTCTTCCTTTATGTTTCACTGTCATCTTAAATGAGATATGAAATATGTCAAAGGAAGAATAAATCTTTCCAACCCCTTCTTTCAACTCATCTTTCACTATTCAACTTACTGAACCTTCTGAACTCCACTATACCGCTAATATTCTCCTGGACTCCTTCTTCCCCTTCTATTCCCTCACTGCATACTGTTTATTTGCTTCTTCCACTGAAACATCTACAAACTGTTTTTGTGCTTCCAAAATGTCTGCATCTTCTTTGCTAGACTCTTTGTTAACCTTCCTCCCTACTTTTTCTTTTTTTTCTTCAGTGACTTCCTTTTGCTAAAATCATCTCTCCTTAGCTAAAATTATCATTTCTTATGCAATAGTCATGTCACCCCAAGTGCAGAGACAATAAGCCAACCCAGTTATCATGGATTCCTACATCTGAATCAAGGGAAGTGTACCAAGGAAGTTGTGGATGCTTGGATGGCTCCACAGGGCCTGGGCAGTGTTGAGGTGCTCTTGACTAGGGATGGGCATGAACCAGGAGAA
>NW_015232355.1:0-736 GCF_001447785.1 Gekko japonicus | reverse complement strand
GTTGGTGCTGAACCACCTCTCTCCTGTCAGGCTTCTGTGGGTACTAGTCGCCCCTCCAAGCTGAGTTTTGGAGCGTGCCTAAACTCTGCCATCTGTTTCGTGAAACTTCCGTTCCTTTTTCTAGTTCTCAGAAGAAAGGTTGGCCCAGTTGGGAAACCTAAGGCAGCCATGCTTCTGCAGTTGCACCTGCGCATTGCCTGCTCACTTTTTAGCACGGAGAAGAGCTAAGAGCTGCCTTTTTAAAGGGAAGGGTCCAGGATTCTTAGGAATCTTAATTGCACAGCCAGCAGCAGATAAAATTGATTTCAGGAGGTAGGCCTGTTAGTCCATTGCAGCAAGTGCAGAAAGCCATTCCTGTGGTTTCTGAAAGTAATGTTTAAAGTGTCATAAAACTCTTTTTAAGAGTAGACAAGTTCAGGTTGTGAATCGCTTGCTAAAGAGACCGGTTGTTAGTATCATTCCACTTGGGCACCATAATCTGTTCTGCAATTCTCTGCTTGTCTTGGGAATACAAAGCTGAAATTTTTTTCTGCACATTTCCACCCCACCCCAACACATTTTCCCCCCATTCTGATTTAGCCAGGAACAATAGAGCAGGCTGTCAATGAGATACGTGTGGTGGTACTGCCCACTGAAGATGGAGAAGTGCAAAGTGTATGGCTGCTGACCGAGTAAGTAACAGACCTGGTGGCCAGATTCAGTACATATTTTTATTTTCCTGCTTCATATTTTTCAA
>NW_015232354.1:0-736 GCF_001447785.1 Gekko japonicus | reverse complement strand
AAGGGGATTACATTTCATGGTGTGTGTGTTTCTATTTTGCAGTATTTCAGAGTTTCTCATAGGCTCCCTTTCTGGACGCAGTTTTCTTTTTAGATTCACAAAGATAGGGCACAGATCTGCACACATTCCACCAAGGCTTCCAAGTATCTTCCTTCTTTGAACATATTTGAAAAGCCCTCCTGTTGGAGGAACTCTTTTGCACTGGTGCAGAGGAAAGGTAGTAGTATAGTCATGAAGGCAGCAGCATTTTGGTCCTTTCTCTGGCTTGCTGCTCATCTAGAAAGATTGGAATGCCCCATCTGGGAAAGAAATCAACATTTTAAACTTTATTTTTATTTATTTATGTCGATTCTATCATTCAAAGTCATGCTTGGAATTCTTTGCTCCACTCCCGATGATCTCTCATGGCCCCCAGTGGGGGACTAAACCCACAGTTGGAGAAATGATTCTGTACTTTCATGTCTTGGATCCAGCTGAAAATGACATTTCCATCTCTGTGACGTTCTTGCCTCCTCCATTCTGTTGCAGCACAAAAGGCCTCCAGAATGCAGGGAGGCCCCTAGAAGATAGGGAACTCCCAAGAACAGCATGGAGGGAGAATTGGAAGTAGGGAAGAATTGCTTAAAATTGTCCCCCTCCTCACACAGTAACCCTCTGCAGGATCCAAGCCACATTAGGAGCAGTGTTCCACGCTTGTACCCCAAAAATGGCTCTACTAGTGTTTCAGAGAAAATGG
>NW_015232353.1:0-736 GCF_001447785.1 Gekko japonicus | reverse complement strand
CTGTGCTGACCATTCTTCAGCAAAAATAAATAAATAAATAAAGGGGACCTCCAGTAAGAAACTGCTTAACTTAAATTCATCAAGAAGTTTGTCACAATTTCCACTTCGGGGCTAAACGGGGACTCAGAAATTCAACCCAATCAGGGTTTTTTGCTAGTGAAAATGCCAAGTGATATTCCCTCTGACCACCCAAAAGAGCTGGGCTGAGAATCATCCAACCAACACAGGCAAAAGCCATGTGGAATGGGAGGAGAACTGGGCAAGATCAGGAAACCTGGCTGGAATCCAACCCAGCATCATTTTCAGTGCTATCAGTCTTGGTCCAACCTAGACCCCACAGCCATTTCTGACATTAACTAGCTTAGGGAAAATAGAGAAATCACTGCTATCACGAACTTTCCCCTTGAATATTACATAATTACATCCTTCCCACTTATGGCCCTTGGACTCTGCTATTCCCTGCCCCACACAGAAATATTTGCCAAGCGAAGACCACTAGACTTAGGTTCTGGCCCACGAAACATATGCTAGAATAAAACCGTGCTAGTCTTTAAATTGCCACCGCAGTTCTATTGATCGGTGTCTTCAAGGTATACTTGAAAGGCAGAAAAGCAACAGGTGCAGCCATTCTCCCATCATGGCATCCCTGACCCGCTGCCGACTCTGCCGCGCCTTGTACGGCTTTTCAAGGCACAAGAGCTTCGCTGGGGAAAGGGGCGGGAGCCCTCCTCCAGGC
>NW_015232352.1:0-736 GCF_001447785.1 Gekko japonicus | reverse complement strand
AGGGTTTGAGTAGTCTTGATCTTCCCTAATCAGATTATGAATGGAAATACATAATTCCTATTTTATCACATGTGAGGGCCATGCACAAAGCAGCTGAGTTCTGGAATCAGTTTTGAAATCTACATCTCCTGACTGAGGTCTCATAAGCTGTATCTTGCACTAAACCCATGGGCATAGGTCTAGAAAACACAGTCTCAGGTGAGGTGGGTGTATGGTCTGAGTTCTGCGGTAGCAGAGAGTGAAGGCGAAGAGACCAGCAGGAGCTGTGGTGTGGCTTAGCATCTCTTGGGATTCTATGTGGGCGGGATCACATCACTTCCATAACCCAGGAAAAAAGCACAGCAAATAACAAACTGGTTGAGAGCCATTCTTCTTGATCTACTAGTTTTGTACTTGTGGGGATTTTCTTTTCTGTATGGGGGGAAGCATCCTAAAATGGTACCTCACATCTGCAGCCTGAGCACAGCCTTTTATACTGCCTACTCTATTACCCCATTCTCCTGATAGAAATGTTATATTTTTTCTTCTCTTCCAGAGATGGAAAATGTGAGATGCTTGACGTTCCTTTTGATCACACTGATGAGCCTGGTAAATTCGTAAGTCTAGGTAAGTATAAGCATAAGCAATTTTTATAACCTTTACGATGAAGACGGAGAAGTTTTCAGGGAACTGAAAGACTGCAGTTTGAAGGATGGATATTTGCCATGCCTTTGGTTCTGATCAACAGGTGTGGACA
>NW_015232351.1:0-736 GCF_001447785.1 Gekko japonicus | reverse complement strand
AAAAAACAGACCAAATTTAATCTGACATTTATTTCTTCAGAGGAATCTTCTCAAAAGCTGTGCTGTAAAGGAAAACCTTGTAACTAGATCTCTGAGGCACTATATACTGTAAATAGAGATGTCTTTGCTAAGTAGAGTTAAAAAGGCTCCTGTGTATTCTCTGTCCCCTGCCCAGGTTTTGATGGGCTCCTCTTGTCCTTCTTTGTCCTTAAGCAAAATATGCTCATGAAATGTAAGCTGCTTCTGATCAGAATCCCGAGTAGCAAAGCGATCCAGAATACTGTCCCATCATATTGTAAGCAACAAATTTATTTGGCAAGACCACAGACTTCAGTGGATGTGACAGAGTAGTGTACACCAACAAGAATGATCAATCAGGAGGACCTTCATTATAAGATGCAAATGAGAAGTGTGTCACCAGATTCATATTATTATCCTGCCACTAACAATAAGCTTCTGGCCATTATCCCAAAGTAGTTTCATACATTCAGTCCTGAATGTACAGTAGCTTCAGTACAAAACTGTCAAGGGATAAGCTAAACATGGTTGGTAAAACATCTGTTCTTCAGCATAATCGTCTGTGCCTTTGGCCAAGATGCTCAAATCTGCAGAGAGGCAGGCAGAAAGGCCTTGGAAAGAAGGATAGAAAAAAGAGGAAGTAGAACTGCAGGGAAAACAGAATAGGGGGACTGAGAAGGTAACAGGCCAAGGGGTAATGAGGCAGGAGGGGCACTGA
>NW_015232350.1:0-736 GCF_001447785.1 Gekko japonicus | reverse complement strand
CCAGCAGGCTTCCATGGCAGAGTGAGGATCCGAACCTAGTTCTCCCAGATCCCAGTCCAACACTTTTAAACCGCTCCACCATGCTATCACAGCTCCAAATATCCCTGAGCACCTGTTGAGGGTGAAATGGCAGACTCTGCAATGCATGATGCCCCAATGTTCATGCACATGCATTTATATGCATGCGTACTGCAGACAAGATGCTTCACCCACCTACTCACTAAGAAGTAGAGATAGGGGCAAAGTGGAGCTCCGATGGAACCCTCTTGCAACCACATTGGCAAAAAAGGGGGACAGGTCCAAAGGCTACAAAAATCAGGACCATGTCTGACTGATGGGGACACTGGGAGGGCATGCTACCATGCAGAACCCAAAAGGGTCCCATTATCCCAGCCAAAGGGTGGACACTAAATACCGAAGCAGCTTCCTGCTTCCAACTTTCCGAGAAGGCACACAATGGACTTTGCACCGTGTGCTGAAAAACCCCTAGCCTTCCATGCAGACTTTTCCAGTGATTAATTTCTAATTTATTATCAGGTGCTGTAAATGTAAAAAAAAAAAAAGTTGTCTCCACTGAGACAGGCCAAGAACTATGGAATCTGTCAGCTGGCTTGTCAAGGTAGATAACTCTGTTGTTAGCACTAGTTATACAGTAAAAACCTTTGGGACTGACTTCCACAGCCATTTCCAGACAGTGACTAATTAATCATCACAGGGAACGACTGGAGCCCAGCTA
>NW_015232349.1:0-736 GCF_001447785.1 Gekko japonicus | reverse complement strand
TCCTCCTCCTCCTCCTCTTCTTCTATTGCATACTGTTACCATTCACACATTTGATATCAAGTTGCTTGATCCCATGCATGGTGGGTTTTGGAGGCAAGCCCTATTGAATCTCATGAACCATGTTCCCTTGTACAAATATATAGAATTGCAACCCAATATTTAAAATATGTGCACAAAAATACTTTTAAAATATTGTTAATTTGCATAAGGCAATCCTTTAAATCTCCTGGAAATTCCTCCCCATGTTTGCTTGCAAAAGAGCCTTCATAAGAGTCTTAAAAAAAGAGAAGGGACATTTTAAGAGTCTCATTAAGGGACTTGACCCATTCGTCATAATTTTCAAACTCAGGTGGTTCTTGCAGGGAAGTTTCTATACATTTTAAATGCAAGACATAGAGAAACTCCATTAGAAAGATTCAAAACCCCTCTGAGACATTTTTCAAATCCTTTTCTAAAATCTTGTCTAAATTCACAGTGCCTAGCGCCACATAAGGCACTTCATTAATAACAATAATAAGAAACCATGGGAGTTGTTACAAATGCCCTAGGGTAAAACCAATGTGCCATCGTTCCTATTAGATGCAATGCAAAAAAACTCCCTGTTATTCTTCAGATTTACTTTCCAACCAGGATTTTACTAAACAACCATTGACATGCCTTATTGGAAGAAGCCTAGGATAGTGAATCCCTTCTTGAGTAAACTGTTGAGAAGAAAAAAAGGATAACACTAATAAGT
>NW_015232348.1:0-736 GCF_001447785.1 Gekko japonicus | reverse complement strand
CTGCTGCTGCTCTGGCCATGAGGATAATCCTTCATAAGAAGAGCCTGGAATAGTGATGGGGGAGGGAAGGAAAAGGAAATACAATTTGGAGCCCACCATGCCCCCCTTTCCCCCCAACCTAGCAGCAGCTGCGTTGAGCATCTTCCATCTCCATGGCAACTCGTCTGTGGCTGGCTGCCCATTAGGTTACTCTGCTTATTTCGCAAAATCTTTTTTCCCCATTTTTGCTTGAAGATCCATGTTTTTGCCAGCTTTCAGAAACTGAATTAGAACCTGGACCTTCCCACTGTCCTTTTAAAAAAATCAACACCACCTTCTTTCTTTTGAATGATGGTTTCTTTGCACATGTTTATACATGGAAAACACATTTCCTGAAGCCACAGTTATAAATGTAAGGGAAAGTGGGAAGAATAAGCTCTCCATATTGGGAGGGGTGACAAAAAGGTTTCTGAGTTTGTGTGGAGTCTCTCTCATTCAGCTCAAACTATTGCCAAAGCTGAGTATGCACTATTTTAAATGGTGACTACAAGGAATTTGGGAAGGAGCTAGTTGGGTCTGGGGGTAAAGAGAGAAATGGGAAAACTTGGAGCTGAGATTATTCTCAGAGGAAAGATACACTTGTGGGGAAAGTCGAGTTTACAAAAAGAAAAGGAGGAAGAACTGGAGTAAAAGGAGAAGAAGCAGAGTTGAAAACAATTGGGAACAAAGGAGCAGGTAAACATAAGTTTGCCATCTG
>NW_015232347.1:0-736 GCF_001447785.1 Gekko japonicus | reverse complement strand
CTTGAGCCACCGCAGCTCCATCATGTTCTCTTATGTCCCTATAAAAGGGACAATAAAGTATGGAGTGGTGTAGTGGATTCTGTATCTTTTAGAGAACAAGGACAATGTCTTTCTGCATTAGGTATCTGGCGGTGCCTCCCTAGAAGCACCTCCGGTGGCAGAACATTAAAGCGTGCAAGCATGTATGCTCTGCTATGTTCTAGGGCTGTTAAACATAGCAGATATTTCGCCATAGAGCCCGTGTAAGAGGCCGCCAGCCTACTTGGGGAGCATCTGCTAGCCGTGCATTCCCCAAGAGAAACGGAACTCCAGGTAGGCGGGTTTGCAGGCTTAGTAGGATTAGCTGATAAGTGCCAAATAGGATTCAGGAATGCGGATTTGCTGTTGCGATGAGAGATGTAGGGAAGACCCAGCCACTCTCCCTTTGGAACACAAAAACTAGCGTCGGCTTGGCCACATAGTTGTGGCTGTCCTCATCTGGCTGCGTTGGTGTGAAAGCCGGCTTCTGTGCCATTTGTTCGTTCATACGCATTTTGCAGTTTGCCCCACATGTTCCTTCCGAAACGGTTGTTAAAATATTCAGCCACTTCCCCTTATAAATTTGAGACTTGCTTCTGAGTGGGAATCTATCAGTCTTGCCCAGTTGACGTGGTGGGATTTACCTTTGCAGTTGTTTGTAATCCTCAGATGCTTTTATTGTTCTATATGGCTTATGGGTTGTTGAACCTGAACAAAG
>NW_015232346.1:0-736 GCF_001447785.1 Gekko japonicus | reverse complement strand
TATTTTATATGGATATTTATATTGCTGTCGTATCTATAGGTCCCGTATGTAAGCCGCCCTGAGCCTGCCTCTGCGGGGAGCGGGGGGGAAAAATCAAAGTAATAAAAAAATATCCCTGCTGCTTCTCTCTCTTCCACCTCTCTCAACGGCTCTCTCAGAAAGGTTCAGTCCAGTATGAGAACCCGACACTTGGTCAAGCCAAGTTCTGACTGGTTCTGGAATTCCAGACTATTTAGGATCCCCATCAAAACATGTAGCCTGGACTAGAAGGAGGCACTCAGGTACCAGCTCTTCAATAACTTATCATGATTATAGGATGATCAGGTGGAGTGGAGGTTAGGAGCCAAAGGACAACTGGCCTAAGTCAAGGCAATGTAGCAGCATTGCTCTTTCGTCTCTCCTTCTGAGGAAGCTGCATGAAATGGTGGCTGACGGAGGCTGTACTGTGAGGGAAGGACTCAAATGGTGGTAGGTGCAAGCCAGATCTACGTAAAGGTCCTCTATCGTGACTTCCCCTTTTGGTGTGATGCTGGAGGCAGTTCTGGGCAGGGGTGTAGGATTTCCTGTGGGGGGCATGGCATGAAGCTGGTCCAGGCCCACACTTAGCAATCAGTGTTCCCTCTAAGCTGTGCATGTGAGCAGCAACTCATTAACACAGGAGGCCCTGCTCAGAAGCAGTTGTCATGCCTGCCCCTGACGTGGCCGGCGAAGCAGAGCCTGACAGCCAGGAACAGGT
>NW_015232345.1:0-736 GCF_001447785.1 Gekko japonicus | reverse complement strand
ATAAGAGACATAATGATAACGCCAGGCTTTCCAAGTAAACGCGCACAGGTGTGGTGCGACAGGTAGACGGATCGGAGCCTCCCTTATCCATACCCGTCCCCGAAAAGAGGAGGCAGCGCATTCGGTTTTCTCCTCCTTTCCGGAGACCCTGGAAACAATCCGCCAGCGCATCTTTTCGAGTCCCGCTTTGGAAGGGGAGCCGCAGGGTGAAACCGCCCCTGGCTTTGCAGAACGCGCCGGCTCGTCTGACCCGCGGCCTCTTTCCTTTCCGAGTGCGCTGGCGCAGCGCGCGATCCTAAAGGTCGTTCGCTTGGGAAGATCCCAAGCTATGATCCAATGGGGCGCGTTCCTTCGGACTCCTGCTCTCCTTCTCCGGGACATTTTGCCAATCACGGACAACGGAACCTCCCGGATCCCAGAGCGTAAATCTTCGACGGGTGTAGCCAGCGGCGTCAGAAGCCAGGCAGCAGGAGAGCCAGGAAGGAAGGCGCGGGGCTTAGGATGCGGTGCTGGGGGGCGGAGAGACGGCCAATAAGCCTGGACGGGCCTGCGGGGCGGGGGGTCAGGGAGAGTTCAGACGGGGGCGTGGCGTCGCTGTTTGGCTCCGCCTTGCTCCGAGGCGATGAGTCCAAAACGACGCTCAGAAGAACAGGGTGGGGGCAAAAAGGCCGCGATCCTCTGCCCGTGGATTTGGCACGAGGCTCCGAGCAACCCCACGAGACGTACAGAGGATCGG
>NW_015232344.1:0-736 GCF_001447785.1 Gekko japonicus | reverse complement strand
AGGTAGGTTAGGCCAAGATCACCCAGCAAGCTTGCAGTGGCCGAGTGGGGATTCGAACCTGACCTGGATCACCCAGATTCTAGTCTGACACCCTGACCACTGAAACACACTGTCTAGAAATATATCACACTGGTTAGAAATCTATCCCTATTTCTAACAGGGAAGGGACTGACCTTCTTGCAAATCAACAAATTCTCTATATCTAATAGCCAAGGGATGGCCCCCTTGTGGATAGGAAAGTCACCACAGCAATGGCAGTGTTTTATAAACCAGGGGAAACTCCCAGGTTTGCAAAACAGAAAAAAGGTAGTTTAAGAACCTAGGATACGATTTCTCCCAACAGCCCAAGGTAGTGTGCTAAAATGCAGCAGCTACCATCCGAAACTGAAAAAGGGGGAAATGGAGCTGGGTTCAGCTTCCATGAAGTTGGGGTGGGTGGGAGAAAGAGGCAGGCATGGGAGGGAACCCAAAGTGGGGGGGGGGGACGGACTTTCCTTTCCTGTTAATTCACTATTAACCAGGGACATTCCCATCAACGTAGCACTTTCCTACCCAACCAAATTCCCATTTTCCTCCAACCCAACCAGATTTACACTTAAGGCTGAATTCTAGGAGCCAAACAAAAAAGGAAAGAGGGTCCTACTAATATGCATTTCTAAAGTTATTGACAAAGATTAACAGTGGGCAAGGAGAGAAATTTCAAATTTCGAACATGAAATTGAGCCAATTTCAGAGG
>NW_015232343.1:0-736 GCF_001447785.1 Gekko japonicus | reverse complement strand
TCCAACTCTACAATTCTATGATTCTATGTGCTGCTTTCCCAATTCAAATTGGGCTGCTTCAATATTTTAAAACAATCCATGGGAAAGCCTGATTGTGAATCTCCCATATCACCTATAGAATGGAGCTGAGGTGCTGATCCAATGTTGCAGACTAGACGTTGTGTTAACTGCAACCTCAAATAATGACTTGTATTTGAGAAATAGCCATTACAGATCAAATATCACAACCAGAGATTTATCAGTGTCACATAATATCACCCTGCATTGTACCAAACTATATTTCAGTGGAAGGGTTTCTGAGATACCATTAGGGTACCGACAGCATGTGGCCACTGGAAAATAAGCATGCTAGGATTGGCTAGGAGGGACTAAGCTCTAACAGTACTACCCTGAGGTAGGGCGCATGCCTCTCTCCAGGAAGCAGCATCTTGGATTTTTAAGATTTACTTCAGTAAAAAAAGGGCTATGGAAAGATGCTCCCAGTGGTTCTACTCCTAGGCACCACTACCATTACTCAGATTGAAAAGACAAGCAGGTCAACAGTGACTTCTGCTTGTGGTTGCCACTATTTATTGATTACCTGCTAAAGTGAATGAACAGCTTTGCCCATCTGCCCTTTCCCTCTGCTCCCACCAGCAATCACTACTCAGCTGGGCAGGTCACTGAAAAATGGCCTGTGGTATGAAGCAGTCATGGCCATGTTCTCTCTGTGTGACAGAGGAGAGGGAGGCCTGTT
>NW_015232342.1:0-736 GCF_001447785.1 Gekko japonicus | reverse complement strand
GAGCAGGGAACTTAATTTGATTGCTAATTAGTTTCTAGTTTTGTAATCTAATTAATGATCTAAGAAGAGCAGGAGAAGGTGAGCCAGCTGGTGTGCACTCTGCTCTGCAGCAGACAGTACATTCCAGCCAGCTCTCTTCTCCCAGGCCTATTGCAATTTAGTGAGTGGTGGAGTTGGGCCTCTCTTTTTCCCTCTCTGAGTCTGCCACCTGATCCCTCTTAATCCACTGCCTGCCTCCAACCAGGGCACAGGCATGCTCTCCGTGTGGGCAGCACCCCTTCCTCCCGAAACGGGCCTGCAACTGATGCCAATGCAATCAGCAGGGGAGGCTGGGCTGCCAAGTAATTGCCTTGCAGGTTTCCGGCAGCAGGCCAGACTGACAGAGTTTTGAGACTGTCGGGGAGAGCCCGCTGTCAGCCCCAGCCTCAGTGTGCCTGTGCCAGCAGAGGAGCCATGTGACCCGAGCATGTGAACCAGCCACCATGACTCTTCCCCTGGTGCAGGCACACTGCAGAGAGGCCTGCCTGTCTGATCTGCCCGCTCCATGTCTACCCACTTGGCTCACTCCTTCCTGGAAGAAAGGCAGCTGGCCAGAATGCGCTCTCTGCTGCAAGGCAGAGAGCCCACCAGCCGGCTCTCCTTCTCCTGTAGCAAGGCAAGCAAGCATGGCCAGCATTCCCACCTTTAGGGCAGGGGCAGGAATGGTAGGGGCATGGCCTCAAAATGCCCCACCGTA
>NW_015232341.1:0-736 GCF_001447785.1 Gekko japonicus | reverse complement strand
TTCTCTTCATTGCATATCTTTCTGTTGTGTATAGTCTGGACAGTACAGGGAGGGAAGCAGTTCCTATATAAATTGTAAAGAAGCATCCTAACGCTGTTTGATTTGCTTGTGCTTGTGGGGAAAAGTGTAAAACGTGATCAGCGCTATACTTTATGTGAATAGTCCACTCACTGCTTCCTTCATGTGTCTTTAGCAGGATTTGTCTGAAACGATGTGAAGAAGGAAGAAGACTTCCAGCCGGCCACCATGGAGCTTCCAAACTACAGCCAGCAACTGCTTCGACAGCTGTACGCTTTCTGCAAGGAACAGCAATTCTGCGACTGTAGCATCTTGGTCGGGGAATCCCATTTCCGAGCACACAAGCTTGTGCTAGCAGCAGCCAGTCTGTTGTTGAAGTCCCTGCTGGAGAGTACGGATACTATCTCTATTGATGCATCCGTGGTGGCCCCGGATGACTTTGCCCTGCTGCTAGAGATGATCTATACGGGCAGACTGCCCCTTGGGAAGCACAATTTCACCAAGCTAATCTCTGTGGCGGACAATCTGCAGATGTTTGACGTGGCTGTCAGCTGCAAAGCCCTCCTCAGGGACCTCCTAAGCCGCTCAAATCAAGACCACACGCGGAGGGACTTCTCCGTTCAGACAGTCGGCGTATCCAGTGAAAGCACTGCTATGTCTAACTCTTCCCAGGCCATGGTGCTCGATGCCAAAGTTGCAGTGGACTCACAGCCTTCTG
>NW_015232340.1:0-736 GCF_001447785.1 Gekko japonicus | reverse complement strand
CAGAGATTAGATTGTTGTTGATTGTAGCTTTTAGGGGACCCCAAATCATAGTGATTTATTTATTTATACCCCACTTTTCTTCTCCCGGAAAGTAAGATATTGTACATCATTCAGAAACAGCATCTGTTGCCAGTTGCTTTATAGTTCGGCCGTTGAGCCCAATGTTCTCATTTCCTATTTTGGCCTTAAGCATTTTGTTTGAACTCTGGAAGAAGAGGCTGAAGTGAGACTTTGATGGACGACATCAATTCCTGTCCAAATCCCATGTGGTGCCACATGGCAGGCGGCTATGGCTGTTTCGTTCTCTTTCTAATCCTTTTTTATAAAAGCCCTGACTGATATTCCCTGCCTTTGGTTTGTAGCAAGAAGCTCAAGATTGCAGGAAGAAGGTCAAAGAGCTCTTGCTGAACACTGCAAAGATCTTTATACAAACTTGCAAAGGCCAAAGTAATTTTGTTGGCTATTTTGTTTCACTCTGTAAAAAAGAAAAGAAAAAAGAATTGCTGGTGTTCGCTGGGAAGGCCTGTTGTGTCTTCCTGCCGAGGGTGCAAGGCTGCCTCCCATGCAAATGTTCCCACTCATTTGGGTGCAAGAATGGAAGCCACACAGGTACTTTCCACCATTCATATTTATAGCAGGCCAGAAAGAAATTGTAGCTGTATTTAACTCATTCAGATATGTCTATCCTGACTTCTCAACCAACCGTGTGTCACGATTGCCCTGGCGGGGTGGGCTA
>NW_015232339.1:0-736 GCF_001447785.1 Gekko japonicus | reverse complement strand
TTTTGTATATAATAAGTTAACACTAGGTTCTTAACTTCATCAGGCTTCTTTCTTACCCTTCGACTTTCCACCGCCCACCAGTTTCCAGCACACTGCCCTTCCAAAATAAAAAAAAGTAGCAAAGGTAATGATAGTTTCAATAAGAAGTTGATATTTTTTGTTGGAGCAAAATGGGTGCAAATTGTGGGTTTTTTTTAAGGCCTCCATGCTGGCCAAACAATAATGCCTTCTGGGCAGACACATCAAAGCAATTTTTTTGAGCATTATCCTGCCATCTGTCTGCAAAATTATGTCCACATAATAAGGTCAAAAATCCAGGTTGCAGGGGAATCCAGCTGCAGAGAGGAATAATGGATTCTGGAGCACATTCCTTCGTTGAATGCAGCCGCCGACGAATTTTCGGCCTCTCCTGGGGTTCTGTTCGGTTGTAAGGCTGCCATATAGAAAAAAGATAGGCAATTGTCATTGTCGCTCAGTAATTTTGCTCGACTTAGAATTAGAGCACAGAACAAATAAAATACAACAAGCCAAACTTGGCCACTTCCTCCCGCAGGAGGTCATCTGCCGAGGCTGCAGGCAATCATAATGGATGGGTCTATCAACAGGGTTAGACATTTCTGTGACAGTTAATGACATTTATTATTTATTTACCTACAGCTCTACTCTAGGCGAGTCTGGTAACGGGTAGCAAATCATCCCTCCCCCTTCCCCATTTTAATCATTGGGGGGCTATGCC
>NW_015232338.1:0-736 GCF_001447785.1 Gekko japonicus | reverse complement strand
CAACTACTGTTGCTGTTTTATGGAGTGACGTCATCTTGTAATATCTCAGGCGCATCCGGGTTCCAGCGCAGTCCCTAAGGAGAGTTACACCCTTCGAAGTCCATGGAAGTCAAGGGGTTTAGGAAGTTGTATTTCTGCTTAGGATTGAACTGAACGTCTCCTAGATCTGAGGCCCTTCCTTACGCTCTCCCTTCCCTCTCCTCAGCCAAAGTATGCAGAGCCTCAGCTTGCCCCCAAAACCTCGTAAATCTCTCACTGCTTATGTTTTGACTTAAATAGCAAGCTCTCGACAGTGTAACAGTTTTTTTTTTCCTTAGGAAAACTAATTTTAGCTAAAATCTGCCTCGGTCCAAAAAACAGCAGGCGCTTAATGGCACAAGTGCGAGACTTTGCAAGGACAAAGAGCATTGTTGACCCCTAAGGAAATATTAACTGAGGTGAATCATTGAGTGCCC
Source organism: Gekko japonicus (assembly GCF_001447785.1). NCBI lineage: Eukaryota > Metazoa > Chordata > Lepidosauria > Squamata > Gekkonidae > Gekko > Gekko japonicus. Next base: position 281 of record NW_015232338.1, on the reverse strand, counting down.
AGAGGATAACAGAGCCATGAGCAATAGGCTGGCTTCTCCGTTTGCAGCGGGGCTTGCTTGCTTGCTGAAAGTTTACTTCTGCTTGCCAGACAAGAAAAGATTGCTTTTTTTGGTAGAATTTGCAATCCGGGGACAAGGGGGAATGCAGTGGGTGGGAGACGTCTGGCACTCGAATGGATGGAGCCTGGAGGGAGGATTGGCTACAAGAATGTTGATTGGCAATCCTCAGTGGTGAGATTTATTGATGACAACTAAATGCACGTGAAAATGTGACCTGTTTT
>NW_015232337.1:0-736 GCF_001447785.1 Gekko japonicus | reverse complement strand
AAAAAACATATAAATCTTTACTCTTAGAACGGAAAAAGCTTGAAGCTTTAGAAGTTTCCCAGGTTCAGAAGAGAATAGCCTACCTTAAACAACGTTATTGGTTTAAGACACCTCAGTCAATTAAGTTACTAGCCTGGAAATTTAAGAAAAAACAAAATGACAATGCTATACATGCCATTAGAGATAAAACGGGGCAACTAAAGCACAATACAAAGGAAATTTCAGATGCATTTTTAACCTACTATCGTTCTTTATATAAAACTAATTCGCCAAACCTAGAATCAATTGATAATTTTTTACAACTATACCCATTAAAAAACCAGCTATCTGAACAACACAAAAAATGGTTGGAAGAACCGATAACATCTTTAGAGCTCATAAATACCATTAAAAAACTAAAATCCGGTAAATCCCCCGGAATGGATGGATTTACCGCTGAATTTTATAAAAAATTTTCAACTACTTTAGCAGACCCCCTATCTTTAGTTTGCAACCAAATTATGGAAGGGAACAATTTACCACCTACTTGGAATTCTGCTAAGATTGTTTTAATCCCAAAACCGGAGAAAGATATTACTCTCACAAATTCTTACCGTCCTATTTCATTGTTGAATCAGGACTACAAAATATTCACAGCCACTATGACAGCCAGACTCAACAAAATTATTGACCAATATATACATTTAGATCAAACAGGATTCATCCCCAATAGGGACATCACAGATAATACTAGAAA
>NW_015232336.1:0-736 GCF_001447785.1 Gekko japonicus | reverse complement strand
GGTAGTTTTATCCAGGAGAGCCTAAGCTATTGCACATTTATAAAGTAAGTGGTGGGTTTGTTAATGCAAGCTTTTTGGGTTGTTTTTTTACTCCTCTCAGAATTCCTGAGCTTTTTCTCCTGAACAGAAATTGAGCAAAGTGCTACAAAAATTAGTTTCAGTGTAAATTGGGTGGCAATTGTTGATTGCGGCAACTTGGCAAGCCTTTGCACACAACTGATGTGCCATAGGGCACACTAGAAAGCACTTTCCACATGGCAGTTCCATGTGCACAGCCCTGTGTGATTCATATTATGGATCCCCTACAAGCTATTGTGAATTTCCTGCTGTGTTCAACTTGAGGAGTCAATTGCATTCTAATTTTTTTTTGTTCCGTTTCCTTTGCAACATTGCTTTACTTTCATAGAAAACTTTATAGGCTTTCCTAGAAATATGTTTGATAGAGGAAGCTCACAGGCCCTGCATAACAGTTCCACACTTCCATTAGTTTTGTTTGGCAATTTGATCTTGTTCCAGGAACATGAGGCAACTTTTATATGAGATTTAATCAGCCCCCACTGTGAAGTTTTAACAGTGGGGGAACCATAGACAGGAGAGAATTGTACATGGGGAAGAATGGCTCTTCCTTCTGACAAACAACAAAACAGGATACTGATGTGTGTGCGCATGGAGAAGGAGTGTGCAATGTACTGAAGTGTGAGTGTGCAATGTACTGGTCTGTCATAAGAACATAAGA
>NW_015232335.1:0-736 GCF_001447785.1 Gekko japonicus | reverse complement strand
CCACCACTGAGCCACAGCCCCTCTCCATGATGAAAGTACTTGTAAAAGAAGCAAAGGCAAAAAGCAGGCAGCCATTTAAAAGGATGCTCTTTAGACTGAGCAACATTATGACTTTAAATCTAGGAGAACAGACTCCCAGCTAACCCAGAAGGAAGCCACAGGTCACATCTGAAGCACATGGGTAAGAAGGGAAATCTACTTGCTGCTAACATTCAACGTACCTGTTTCATGGACACAAAAGAACTCCAGTTGCTGGAACTGTGCTGGTCAAAGTTATTTCAGGGGAGAGTTGTCATCCTGCTATTATAGTTCCTGTTCCCCACCTCCCACCCCAAGAAACAGCGTTAATAAAAGCTAGAAATAATGAGCAAAAGCAGGAACATTGGTCTGCTCAGATAAAACAGTTTAGGTGCTTCAACTCCCATTTAATCTCAGGATTTTATTCAGCACAGGATTTGGATCAAAATAGGATAACAGAGGCTTCTTTCTCCGATGCCTGTGAATTGGGGGGCGCCAAGTAGAGCGTAACATGCAGATCATTAAAGAACTAAAGACTTAAAAAGCCTATTGTGCCGAGAGATGGTGAGTATTACAGAGAAGCAAACACTTAGAGCACAAACGTCACCGCCAACTACTCCTAGCTGTACAGCACTTGAAAGGCCTCCTAACACCTATTCATTCAAGCACGACAACCTACACAATGACATTTACCTGGGGAAAGGGAAGCACCTCTTCT
>NW_015232334.1:0-736 GCF_001447785.1 Gekko japonicus | reverse complement strand
CTTGCGCTGCTGGGTCGTGGCAATCTTCTAAAGACAAGCAAACACGGTGTCGGTTATTAACAAAGAGCAACTCAAACCAAAAACCAGAACAACTTTTTATTATTTTCCTGAATTAGAACCAGGCCTAAATGTCTCTGTTTAACCTACACTTTGACATGCAGATACCAGAACCAGGATATGGGTTTGACCAACAAACATCTGACACGTTACAACCGTTGGTTCCACCAGAACCAGAAGGATGCAGAACGATCACATAAAATAAAACCAGAATTTGCATTGCCTCCTTTAGACTTCTATAACCAGCCCTCTTTAAGGGTTGGACCTGGGAAGCATTAGTGGAGGACTAATTTCTCTTGAAGGCAAAAACCTGTTGTTAAAAGACTGGAAAAATTACAAGTGGACATTACAAGAGAGTATTAAAAAAACCACACAAAATGATAGCAAGAAAACGGGGACATCTCCCCCTGATAACTTAACCTTATCGTAAAACTAAATTCCATGAGATAGGATACCACAGAAGAGCTGAAGAAGATGACAGTAATTCATAATAATGGTGGGGGGATTATTCCATTCTGGGAGGAAGGATGGGGAGAGAACATTTCTGCTCTGTAGATGCAAGTACTGAGCCAGCTTTGGGTGTCGTGGGCTCGAACAGAAACATTTTCTTTCTACCCTCTGACCTTTCGTTTTCTGTATTCAACTATGCATCTGTGGTGGCCAATGCTCCCTCTAAGCT
>NW_015232333.1:0-736 GCF_001447785.1 Gekko japonicus | reverse complement strand
CTGTGGAAGTCCTCTTGATTTCAATAGGGACTGGGCACACACTAGATCACTGACCTTCTCCTCCACTATGGCCCCTTGCCTGATGCCTTGACAAGCTAGCCAAATGATTCTAGGCCACAATAATGAATCCCAACCTACCGTTCTGGATCACTGTCCAAGGCATTTTGGCATCTGAGGCAGAAAATCTAGATAGGACCACTTAAGGTGGCTGTGGAGCTTCTTGCCACCCTGCTGCCCCCTGGAGGGGTCTAGATCTCCTTCCAAGCCACAACCTTCTGAAGTCTCCAGTCTCATGTATCCTTATATAAGGTAAGGGGGAGAGTTCAAGCTCAGTCTTTCTTTTCTTCCCTGCAGCCAAACTAACTCTGTTGGTTCATGACAGTAGCCTCTTCACCTCAACCAATGGTCTGTCTGGCTTAAAGGCCAACACAAGCAAATAAAACCCCTTCTACCATAAGGAGATCCTATGGTACATTCAGATCTTTCCTACCCTTTTGTGGCTCCTAACTGCCTTGGCAATAGCACACCAACTGCCTCTCTGTAGTTGCCATTCAAGGTCTGGCAACCTCCAGGAGCTTTGATGAGTGATGCCACAACATCACTTCCAGTTGCATAACCACAGGTAACATCACATGTCACCATGATGCTCTAGCTATCCCCCAGATCTCTATGGTAAAATAATAGGGACAATTGCTGATGTTTGGTGTTAACTCAAACTCTTCTGCCTGATGCATGT
>NW_015232332.1:0-736 GCF_001447785.1 Gekko japonicus | reverse complement strand
TGTTGATCCAATATAACAAACAGAAGCACTTCATCAAAGAACACGAAAAAATAATGCATTAACTGTTGATTCATTTCAAGTGTCCTGAAGACAACTCAGCTTTACATTCTGCTGCTAGACAGTGGATATCTTGGACCCCTGATGTTCATTCCAAATGGGTTTTTAAAAAATCATTAGCATTTTTTTCTACTAGTTGATTGGATTATGACAGAAGAACCCAGCAGGGGTGGCAGTAGTAATACCTTACAGACTGTGTTCAAAACCTTCTGTAAATGGTGAAAATTGTTTTACACAGAGGGATTATTGCAATTATTTCTTCTAATTTAATTTTAAATCTCAAAAGAGCAGCTGTTTTTGAGCATTCGAAAGCAAAAGATCTGAAGTAAAACATGAGCTTTCATCCCTTAATTTGCCTAAATGACATCCTAACATTGCAGAAAACACAAAGATTGCTCACTAATTCCCACCTGTGTTCAAGGTTCAACAACAGAGATTTGCCGCTTTATATTTCAAAGGACAGTGCCCTGCTTCTATCACAGGCAACATTTTAATGGCACTTGAGACACTGTACCATGACTGGTGCTCATTGTCCTTTCTTAACAAATAATGTATAAGTGATGCAATAAAATGCTTCATCTCCATGACTGGAAGCTGCACTTGCTTGTTTATCAGTTTTAAAAAGCCCCACTTTGCTATCATGTTATTCTAAAGCAAAACAGAAACACTGTGGAAAATA
>NW_015232331.1:0-736 GCF_001447785.1 Gekko japonicus | reverse complement strand
TAATAAAATAATTCAGTTGAACACACACAAACACACACAGAGAGACTCTAGTAGGAGGGCCAATATTCATTTATGGGGATATGCCAGATGATGAAACAAAAAAGTATCCGATAGGGGGAGACAGAGGAATCTCTCTGGGGAGGGAGATCCAAAGTTTGGGTGCCACGACGGAGAAGGCCCTTGTCTCAGGTCGCCACCTGTCTCACCTCAGGTGATGGGGGCAACCAAAGCACCTCCAAAGATGACCAGAGTGTGTGGGTAGGCTCATATGGGAGAAAGCGGTCCTTGAGGTATGTGGGTCCCTAGATGGACCAGGCTTTATGGTCAATACCAGCACCTTGAATTGAGCCAGGAAGCACACTGGAAGCCCATGCAGATGGAACACAACTGGAGTTACATGGTCTCCACGACCCACTCCAGTCAATACTCCGGCTGCAGCATTCTGTACCAACTGTAGCTTCGGGACAGTCTTCAAGGGCAGCCCCATGTAAAGCGCCGTGCAGTAATCTAACCTAGAGGTTGCCAGGACATGCAGCACAGAGGCAAGATCTTTCCTGCCCAGGAAAGGCTGAAGCTGGTGAAGGGCACCCCTGGCCACTGCTGCCACATGTTTATCCAGGAATACCCCCAAGCTGCCAAGCTACTCCTTTACGGGGGAGTGCAACCCTATCCGGAGTGGGGATAACGCATTTCCTTGGACAGACCTTCCCCACCCCAAGTAGCACTTCCTTTTTGT
>NW_015232330.1:0-736 GCF_001447785.1 Gekko japonicus | reverse complement strand
TCTTTTTTTAAAAAACAAAACAAAACACATAGTGGATGGAGAGGGAAGCAATTTGTCCTCCTCTGCCAGAAAGACGTGTCCTGCTTGCCGCCACCCTTAACATCATACTTTCACCTGCAGCCAGATGCCTTCCTCTAATAATAAAAGCTTTGCTAGGTCAAGCCATCTTAATGCTAAGCTTATGATCGAGGCACGAAGGTGGTAGCTCTCCCCTATACCTGGACTGGAGGGTTGAAGAAAGTAAGGTAGCTAATAGCCATTTATTCACCATGAATTTTTCTAACGGTTTCAAAAAACCACCTCAGGGTCATAAGGGTACTACTGTCAGCAGCAAAGAGCCAGCACAGCACATGCAGATGCAAACACAAAGAAAAATGGGCAATGACTCCTAAGGCTAAGAATGGTGTCCCTCTGCTTAAGACAGCACTGTGAAGCATTCGTTAGTACAATCGCTTATTTAAGAATGAGGGCCTAAAAGAGAAGGATAGAGCAGAAGAAAATACTAAGAAGAGTAAGATGGAATGAAAGTAGCAGAACTGGAAATATAAAATGGTCTAGAAATCAGAACAATGTAGTATAGGGATAAGTAATCCATTTGTGGGCTAGGAACATTAGATCTGCTAGCCAACTAATGAGTGAGAGGCACGGGGACATCAAGGGAGCTAGAAATAGACCAGTTTTTGGTTTTGTCACGGATGCTGCTGTGTGCAGGCTGGAAGCGTAGAAGGTAAAAATG
>NW_015232329.1:0-736 GCF_001447785.1 Gekko japonicus | reverse complement strand
ACTAAAGAGACAGAAGGCGAAATCGATCCCCTTCCTAGCTGGGAATTTTTTGAGATCCCCACTCAGTGAATGTACAGTAGCAGGAAACTTCCGTATTCCTCATTTGGCTGGGTGACTAATGCCGTTTTATTTTCATTCTGCTTTTGGATGAGCGTGTGTGTTTTGAAATGGTTTGTTGCATCTACTTATAGTTCCTGGATCTGATGCTGTCATTCATCTCGGCTGTTCTTGCTCTGTCTCCGTTGTTCCTTGTAAGCATTTCGAAATCTTTTTCTTATGCCGTCCTCTGCTGTAGTTGTAATTAGTGGTTTTTATTGGCTTTTTAAAACCGTTGGTATAATCCACGTTGAGTGATTGACTAGGAAAGGCAGGAACCTAACTTTCATTTTTTCATTCAAGCAATGGGAACTAGGACAGCCAACTTATGTACAGGCCCATGCTCCTGTGTCTTCGGTCTGCAGACATTAGCAGGTGATACTGCTTTTACCAGAAAGGCTTCAGGTTCTGGGTTTCTTAGATTGTTTGTGCTAAAGACACAAGGCTAACCTACTATTTTTCCTGGTCAGTTGGTAATATCTGTCACTTTTGAATGTCATTATGAATGGATAGATTATCAGTGATCATTGAGGCTATTGTAAGGGCCAATATCTGATTTTAATTTGTTGTGATTTTTTTTTAATTTATTTTTTTATCCTTGGATTTATATTCCGTCCTACCCCGAAGGCTCAGGGCGGCT
>NW_015232328.1:0-736 GCF_001447785.1 Gekko japonicus | reverse complement strand
GGAATATGGTAGGAGAGTTAGATACGAGGTCAGCTGCTGGTCCTGATGGAATTGGGGTCAAAGAGTTAAAAGAATTTGACCCAGGAGGTATTATGTTATGTGAGTTATTTAATCTCTGGTTATTAAGTGGATATATTCCCCAGACCGTAAAGACATGTCGATCTCTTTTGATTCCTAAACTGGATGATGAGGAAAAATTTAGAGAATTGAATAATTGGAGACCATTAACGATTGGCTCTACGGTGTTGAGATTGTTTTCACGAATCATTACTAAAAAGGTTGAAAAGATGTGTCCAGTCAATGCTCGGCAAAGAGGGTTTAGATCTTCATCCGGATGTTCGGAGAACTTAGAGATGCTACGAGTAATTCTGAAAGATGCGAAGCAGTGTGGAAAAGAATTGGGTGTTGTGTATTTGGACATTGCCAAGGCCTTTGATTCAATTGCCCATGAACACATCATTTGTAGTCTACGAAATAGGGGTGTTGATGAGCATGTGATTCAGTTAATTAAAAGTTCATTAAGTGAGGCGGTAACTAGATTTAAGGTGCAAAAAGGTGAAACTGCCTATATTAAGATCAATAATGGGGTTAAACAGGGTGACCCTATGTCGCCGACTCTATTCAATATTGCAATGGATCCGCTTATCAATATGTTGGCTAAAGTTGGGAAGGGATACAGAATAGGTACTGCAGAAATCTCGGTTATGGCTTTTGCAGATGATTTGGTGCTGATTGG
>NW_015232327.1:0-736 GCF_001447785.1 Gekko japonicus | reverse complement strand
TTCACAGAAATTTTCAGTGGGCCATTGGAAAAATACATAGTGGATGTGGCAAAATTACAGATTAAGGATGGAATGGAATGAGTGTTTTATCCAATCTTGTTATCTTTAATTTACAGGCTTTGGGAATGGCATTGCTTGCAGTGCTGGGGAAGAAAAATGAAGTCCTCTTTCCCCAATCCCAGCAGGAAGTATTTCCTTGCAAAAACCAGTCAATGAATCCATCCATTCCCGGTCCTATCAGATTCAAATATCCAACTTGTCTGCAAAATTGTCTTGGGGTTGAGCTGCAAGCGACAGCTTTAGGGTAGCAATTTGTCTCCTTGCTCCAACTTTCCTAGCCTTTGGGAGAGAAATGAAGGGAGAGGAGTAGGAAATCAATCACTGAAATAATTGGTTTCTCAATTAAGGGACGTAATTGCTCCTAAAGTGCATTTAGAGTCTCTGAGGAACCATAAAAGACTCTCCCATTATCTACAGCTCAATGAGAACTATCGATATATATTTAAAGGAGTCAAGTACAGACATGGATGCCCTTTAAACCAGCTACAGTGTCATGGTACGTTAGCAGCATCATGGCCTCCTCAGTGTTGATGTGCTCTAGAAACAGATCACAGACAGAGACAAGAGTCTCTTGGTTAGGTGCAGCACATCAGGGTCGCCTTGCTTTGCACCCATAGTCGGAAGAAAGAGACTCACACAGGTGCTGGTATTAATAAAGGGCAGCTTTATTAACTTT
>NW_015232326.1:0-736 GCF_001447785.1 Gekko japonicus | reverse complement strand
CTAAGGGAGTTTGCCAGCAAGGAAAGACACTATCACCCCCCTTCCTTCTGTAACACAACATTTTCACATATTATCCCATCTATTTCATGCTGAAAACAAGAGGGCCTTTGCAAATTGCAAGGATTACAGAGGATATTCCTTTGGTAAAGATAAGTTTAGATTTAATGTTGAACTGCTACAGGGCAGAATCTGTAAAACCTACAGAGGCTGTGGTGATCCATAAACACACATCTGTATGCCTAGCCTTCAAAGCAAACCCCAACACAGTAACATTTTGCTCAGATTTGGGGGGACCATAAACCATAATAAAAAGGGCCTTGTGTATGAACAATCTTGGAACTCAAGGGGCTCCTGTCAGAATTGTTTAAGAAGAGAACCATTTACATCTTCAATGACTGCAGCACAAATATGTCTAACAAGGCTTTGGAAATCAAAGAATCCAACCTTAGTGCCATGAATTTGGAACTTGCCACTCTTATCAAAAAGGACTTATTAGAAAAGAATGAAAGAAGGATCATGTGAAACATGTGTTAAAATTGGATTTTTTTAATGAGCACTGGCCCACTAATTTACAGGATTCCACAAGACCATGTGTATTGTTTTCTGTAATATAAACTTAATTAAAAAGAAAAAGACACAAAGTTCCCAAAACACCAGTCCTTGCTGACAGGGCACTGTGCATCCCATGAGGAACTGGAGCTGTGATGCACACTGTGAGCAGCATGGACAAACGGCA
>NW_015232325.1:0-737 GCF_001447785.1 Gekko japonicus | reverse complement strand
TTCTCCAGGCCAGTTTGGCCAGGGATTCTCCAGGTTTTTTTGTCCTCTTCTGGGCATGGAGCATTGTGCAGGGGGTTGGACTAGATGTTCCCTGAGGTCCCTTCCAATTCTGTGATTCTATATTCTAATGAGTGATGAAAGGTGATGGGAGTCATAATAGCCTTTCCTCATTAGACAAATCGAAGATGCGTCACAGCTGCAGAGTCCCGGTGGGATTTTGAATGTGTTCCTGGCTTTCTTTGATTCGAAACGCTGAGGAGTTCTGTCGCACGTTGCAAAATGAGCACGGACAACACGTGTACCTGTGTACAGTATTGCGTAGGAGGGATGTACATCTTCTGTTGGAGGGCCCCCCAACATGGCGCCTGTGGGCCTATCACCTTCCTAGCCGTTCTGCTCAGAAATAAGTCCCATTATGACCCGCGGGGTTTATCCCCAGGTAAACATGCATTGGATCGCAACTGCAGTCTTAACTAGGGTCTCATGCTGTGGAGCATGGCTGAATCCTGGGCCAGTGCCTCATCTCAGCAGTCTCCCCCACGACAGAGACACCCGCCCACAGCAAAAGCAGTCAAAGCCAGCATTTGTCAAGCATTCAAGTGATCATCTGTGCTGAATCCTTACTGTGCTGAATCCTTACTGTAACCACGGCTAAAATAAAGCATGTTTTAACAGTTTGAATGAACAGAATTTAATCTGAATAGACTCTAAGCCGCTCTGAGACAACTTTGGGTAGT
>NW_015232324.1:0-736 GCF_001447785.1 Gekko japonicus | reverse complement strand
ATGCAAAGGAGGCCCTCCATTCAAATGCAACCAAGGGGTTGCTGCCTGGTAGGGTTGTATTACAGGGATTAATTAAGACAGCAGACCCTAGATACAAGTCTATTACTGTACCCTTGGTGTGAGGGTATTTTCCAACCTTACCCAGTGACCCTTCCTTTTCAGACTATTACTCATTTGTCTTGGCACTTGGGGGTATCACTGTTATCACCAAACTCTACCACTTCACAGCATTTATACAACAACAAAGATATTTTATTGATAGCCATCAACAAATCCAGACAATTTAGAAAAGAAACCAAAAAGTAAATGAAATTCTAACTTCTCTAATCTGATTGTTCATGAACGATTACCACTTAGCTGAGTACTTTTCAGGATGGCAGGATATGAACTGTGTTAGAAGAGACAGTGTGTGAGACACAGCTTCTGAAGTCACTTTTGCTGTTTTCTGCACTTGACTAAGCTAGCACAATGTCATAATGATTAGGATACCAGTTTGTACTTAGTAGATAGCTGAACTATCAACATGTATCCAACTAGCAGTTTCTTTATCACAGCAGTTCCATTCCTTCTTTTTTATATTGCAGCACAGAGCAACAGAGCACTCAGAAATTATAAAAGCAACACTTCTACAGTAAGGTGAAATATAATGATAATTAAAGTCAGTAATAAAACATAAGCATCTAGTGCCGGAGAAAACATCCTGCTCCTTTTCATGCACCTGTTTCAATAACTAAAT
>NW_015232323.1:0-736 GCF_001447785.1 Gekko japonicus | reverse complement strand
TGCCAGCAGACCTGGAGAAAAATGTCCTGACCCTTCCATAGAAGTTTAATCTGGGGGGATGGGCAACTGAAGCTACACATGGCATGGAGGAACACAACACCACCTGGTAAATAGCATCCCGTTAAACATGCAGAAATATTTTTGTCTCCAGGCAGTTGGCAACCCAACCCACTTTTACTCAACAACAAAGAACATTTCCATCTGCCACTGAGAACAAACTAGTCTGAAATCTGGTTCACAAAATGACAGATAAGTGCTTTGTCCTTGTTTTAGCGATAGTACTGTTATTTTAAAACCAAAATATTTTTCTCGACTAGCTACGTGCTAGTCATATGCAAATGTACCTGAACAATCCATTGCTTGATCAATATACATTTATATGATTGATCAGGTTTCCTTAATTGGGTCACAGCCATTCGTCGATTAGTTCAATTCACATGATTAATTCGATTTATTTAACAGAGCCTCGACCCTGCTTCCTAGACTTTTATTGAGGAGAACCACATAATTTTACTCTGAGAAAATCTTGGCACAAGGAGCCCAGTGTTACAGAACACAGCAGCTTGTAGCACTAGTCCAAATTAATAAATCTTCCACTATCTGGACAAACTCGGGCTGACGAACAAATCAATAGAACAGTTCTAAGAAGCGAAAATACAATCAGGTTTGTAATGCCCATGTTTTTTATACATACCCTTGAGGATCAAGTGCATCTCATGGATTCTTACTTTTTCCA
>NW_015232322.1:0-736 GCF_001447785.1 Gekko japonicus | reverse complement strand
GGGGTACTAGGAAAGTGTAAATGCTCTGTGGAATAGTTGGTTTTTGAGAGTGCATCTCTCACAAAGTCTTTAGTTGCTTGGTGGTAGAAATTTTCAGAGATGGGCACTCTTATTACTGAAAAGGCTATGCCGATACAAGCATCGCTGAAATGAATACAGCTTGCTGAACGAAGTAATTTAAGAAAAGCAGCTTTAGCTACACAATTCCTGAACTAATTAATGGATGTGAAGATAATTTTTTCTATTACAGGTTAAGATCTTGAACAATCCAGTCACTGTTCAATCTCTTCCAGAAGTGTAATAATTCCAGTCTGTTGCCTCAGAAAGAAACAGGAGTCTTGTGACAACTTAAACACTAGCAATTTTTATTCTAGTCTACATTTTTATGGGCTGGAGTCTGCCAGACTCTACTGCACAAATGCCGATGTTAGAATAAACATTTGTTAGTCTTTAAAGTGCTCCAAGGCTCTTGTTGTTCTTCCATTCTATTGGCTATAAGAACATTTGGTGTTAAAATTAGCTACACATCAGATACACTTTGCTGCACAGGAAACAATACTTGAGCAAACTGTCTGGCATGAAGGATAACTTTCTAAAGATATTCATTTCAGAGGATTTTCTCTGTTCCAATATATGCCCACATGTGAAGCAAGTCAGTGTGGTAGCATGGTTCCTATGCTGGACCAGGAACAGAGAGACGTAGGCCTTTTCAGCACTGACAGCTTGCTCCGGAGAA
>NW_015232321.1:0-736 GCF_001447785.1 Gekko japonicus | reverse complement strand
CCTCCTCCTCCTCCTACTACTACTACTACATCCACCTATTACCAACTCACATTACCTGAATAAGAGCCCTGCTTGATGAAATGGGTGAAGGAATGCACTTGCAACCCCTGTTTTATCGGATTCCGGGAGATCGTGAGACCCCACAGACATCCCAGATCTCATCCCGATGGTGACGCCGCTTTCCCTTACTCACCAGTGGAATCAAGCTCAAACAGCAACCACTGCCACCAGCAAATCTCCAAGTATCCCCTGCCAGACGGATCTGCAGACTTAGCATCTGATCTCCATCGTTATTTAGAAGCTCTGCCCAGTTGTTGCATTTCTTGCTTCGCTCGTACCAGCTATCATGGGGACAAGGTATTGCATTTTTGCAGTTCTGAGCTATCATGGTCAAGGGATGGCTAGCTTACCCTCTGCCCTTTACCGCCCTTTGGATAGCAAGACCAAACAGATGTGGTGCGTTTACAGAGATGAGGATTCAAAATATAATAAAGTGTAACAAAAATTAAAAAGACTACACGTGGTCTTATCGAGCATCTGTCTGAACGAGGATACAAAGAGAAAGTGAAAACACACAGTCCTCTCACCCTACACGCAGTACTTATCCTAAATGGTGTTTAACTAGAATTAGGCCAATACCACCTTATTTCTCAGAGATGGGGCTTCTCTCCATTTTCTCTTTGCATATGTACAACACAGAGTTCCCTGGTAAAGACTAAGTGCTTTGTGGTTTGTG
>NW_015232320.1:0-736 GCF_001447785.1 Gekko japonicus | reverse complement strand
AAGTTTTTTAATCAGGTGTTGCCAGTCTTGGAACCAGGTTCTGGGGGTCAGGCACCAGCTCCCTCATTACTATGCTGCCAAGGTACTGGGTCAAAGAGGGGAGCTGCAAGTTCTTCAAAACACCTGGCAGAAATTTCTGTCCAGGGAGTCAGGTAATTAAGCAAAACCTATCACCTTCTCCTTCCTCATATGTAAACCAAGGCCTGCTCACTAATCTATCAGGTCACATAGGAAAGCCACCTGATAACACATTCATACACATTAGCCATCCCAGTCCCCTATTACAGCAGGCTGGTGAAGCTAGTAGAGTGCCAATCTATCTAGTGAACCAGCTTGTAGCAACAATTGGTCATCAACAGGAATCATACCTTGTTTTTGGTTTGATAAAGGACTTGTCTGAATTCCTGATGGTACAGTACGAACACAGTCAACTGTTGAAACTGGTGTAGTCACTGTGGCAGGTGATGCAGTTAAGACAGTGGACAGAGGTGCTGCAGAAACTGGAACAGTTGATGTGGCTACTACAGACTTCGCAAAAGCAATGGTTGCAATTGGTGTAGCTATTCCAGTAGATTTGGTTATTGTAACAGTAGCCATAGTAGTTGTGGGTGAGACTGTGGTATGGGAACTATTTTCAGATTTTTCACTAGTATTCACTAAAGCAGTACCAGAAGAGCAGGTAGCTTCCTTATATTCTGAATGACTAGAAATGGTTACAGGAAATGGCGTCACAGTA
>NW_015232319.1:0-736 GCF_001447785.1 Gekko japonicus | reverse complement strand
CTAAAAATATTTAGCCTGCCAATCTGCCCTCCTTCATATCTGCCTTTCCATTAAAAGGAAAGTAAAAACAACATACCAGTGAATTGACATTTGGAAGGCTGTGTCTGTCAGCTGAGCAAATCAGAAGCTATGTGGGGACGGGGGGGGGGCGCAAAGAAACCCAGAAAGAAGGTGGAAGGGAGGCCTCAACCACCCTGCTCATCTGTAGAAGTGAAGGCGCTCTGAAAGGCCTTCGTTCTCTCCTGGTGGAACGGGGTGAGCCTCGGAATTTTGCATTGGAAATCTAGGCTTAGATCCTCCGATCACTTTCCCCAGAGTAGCCTTATTGACTTCAGTTGGCCCCCTTCCAGAATAAGCAGCTTGAGGTTCGCAGTCCCTAAAACTGTGTGTTGGCCAGTGTCCTGTAAATGTTTGCGTTTCTGGGGTGGGGTGGGGGGGAGGACGTATTAGGGATATCGGGGAGAATAAACGCGCTGTATTGAAACTGGCCAGAATAGGGGGCAAAAAATCTCTGCAGTGGGAAGAGGTATCATTTTCCAGACTAGCCAGAAAAATGATATTTCTCCTCGAAACAGCGGCACAAGAGCTCAATTGAGCACCAAAGCGGACCGTCTTGAGCCGAGAGTCTGTCCAGCAACGGAACTGAATTCTCAGTTTTAAGTATTCTATCAGATAGCAGAAATTCTGGAAGTCCTAAATTCCAGAAGTATTTTGCCTCTGCAGATGCACACACACA
>NW_015232318.1:0-736 GCF_001447785.1 Gekko japonicus | reverse complement strand
CTTTACTGCACTCAATAAACTTGATCCTTATGAGGGAACGTTGTTGAGACTGATTGTTGTGGAACTCTGAGAGCAGTCTGTACCTCTGGAGACAGTCTTTCTTGTGTCTATGTATATTACCAGCCTCACTAAGGATGGTATTTGGGACTCTTGAAAATGACTGTTGGGGCTATCCTAACCTGGTCTACTCAGAAGTGAGTTCCACTTTATTCGATAGGGCTTACTTCCAAGAAAATGTAATTGGGATTGCTTCCTGTATCAGCTTCTTTTTTAAAAAAGCTTTGCCAGGGTTTGATGTGCAGTGCTGAGGCCGCCAACTGATGTTTACAGAGAGCACTTTTCCAAAAAGCACAATGCCAGAAATCAATTTTTTTACAAACTTCTGACAATGCCAAATCCCTTATTCCCACTCTCAACGGGGCATTTTATTTTAAATTAACACTTTCCAACTTGCTTATTGGCTGTTTTCATCACTTTCTGCAAAGCCACTTTCATCAGGCAAATAATTATCTTAATTTGAAAAGGTCCAGAGGGTGATAATTATCTTTTCAGAGTCAGAGGTCTGAATGCTACCCTAGTAACAAGCATTTTTTTTCATATCTACTCACAGAAGTCTCTCTCCTTAGTGTGTTTATTTAACGTAGGTTTCAGATTTCTATGACGTGCAAACATCACCAAGAAAGCTGCAGCCCAAAATGAAGTCATGCACTTGAAAGAAAACATGATACAGTGCTGA
>NW_015232317.1:0-740 GCF_001447785.1 Gekko japonicus | reverse complement strand
GAAACTCCTCCCGCAGTCAGGTGACCCAAGTTCAAGCTTCTCCATGATGTACATGACATGGACCATGTAGCCTTAAAGCAGATGCCTTGAAGTCTAGCTCTTCCACTTAGAGGTGTGAAAGAATGTGTGGTTATATGGCATGGCTATTGAGGTTGTTCAGGCCATCTGGTCTGCCCTGGACCATTTGGCCTGCACAGGAAACAGAGACATAGAATGTCATCACAGGAGAAGGCATGAGACTTGTAGAAATCAATATTTCTATACAATATCCACATTTTGGATACACATACCAGGTTGCTTCCTTGCAAATATTAGTGTTCTTTGAGTCCTTTAAGCTTTTAATAGCCAAAGTGGCAAAGTGTTTGGTACCTTGAACTGAGGGTTGCCAGCTCTGGGTTGGGAAATACCTGGAGATCTTGGATGTGGAGCTTGGGAAGGGTGGGATTTGGGGAGGGGAGGGAAACTCGGCAGGGTACAGTGCCAGAGAATCCACCCTCCAAAGCAGCCATTTTCTCCAGGGAAACTGATCTTGATTGTCTGGATCTCCAAGTGCCATGTGAAGGTCGGTAACCCTACTTGGAAAACATGGGTGAGGGTAGTTTGTGGTTTTTCAAGATTTGGGACCCTTGGTTGAATCAAACAGGGAGAGACCATTTGGCGATGCAGAAGTTTAAGCCGGAACTCAAACTGCATGGCTGGAATCTCCATCTTGGGCAGATGCTGTGGCTCAGTGGTAGAGA
>NW_015232316.1:0-736 GCF_001447785.1 Gekko japonicus | reverse complement strand
AAGCCAGAAGGAGGAAAGAGGACAGGGCAATAATCATGCCAGAGCTCTGTCTTTGGTTTCTAAATCTGCAGCCACCCTAGCTAAAGTTGTGAAGGCGAACCCGTGAACGGCTAGAAAACGTGCATGCCTCCTTGCAGTGAGCCACAGCTATGGCATGAACATTCAGA
This sequence comes from Gekko japonicus, assembly GCF_001447785.1. Taxonomy (NCBI): domain Eukaryota; kingdom Metazoa; phylum Chordata; class Lepidosauria; order Squamata; family Gekkonidae; genus Gekko; species Gekko japonicus. The sequence goes on along the minus strand of NW_015232316.1, from coordinate 569 downwards.
TGCTTAGGTTTCTGTATCTGTTTCCAATTGGAATGCGACCTTAAATAACGAAGGGGATACTTCCTAAATGCTCCTTCTGTCCATTGCAGAGGAAAATTTGCTGTGGTTAGAAAATGCGTCGCCAAATCTACCGGCCAGGAATTTGCAGCGAAGTTCCTGAAGAAGAGGAGAAGAGGCCAAGAGTGCAAAGCAGAAATACTTCACGAAATCGCTGTGCTAGAGCTCATGAAGGCGAGTGCCCGCGTAGTGAACCTCCACGAAGTCTACGAAACGACACATGAGATCATCTTAGTGTTGGAATAGTAAGTACATCTTGTGTCACCTTTGGTCGATTAACCACTAATGTATGTAGGGTTGTTTTGCATAATAGCCAGAAATGCCACTCCTTGGCTTTGGATCTTCATTCTTTATCATGAGTTATCAGCAGCTCTAATATCATTGATCTGCGACTTGCTGTCAACCCAAGAAATGAGTAGACTTTTATGCGAGTTGCTATACAAATGAGCCTGCCGTGTATGTCAGTATTCAGTCTCATGAAAATGATAGGGGGAAATGCACTGTTACAAAAA
>NW_015232315.1:0-737 GCF_001447785.1 Gekko japonicus | reverse complement strand
TGCTTTCCGTGGCTTTAGTGTATTACAGACTTTGTTGTGTCCCTCTTCTCTTTGTGTGTGTGTGTGTGTTCCCTGTTTTGTGTGTATATACATATCATGTGTATAATGATGTGTAGGAGCCCTTGGATCTGAGCGGATCCTAGAAATGCAGATGGGCAAAGGAGTTGAATGCATTTCCCAGCCTCTAACGTCTGTCAATGTGGGCCTTTTCAGTTCCTTCGGCACCCCCGGAGAACGTGTCGGCCGAAGCCGTGAGCTCCACTCAGATCCTCCTGACATGGGCGGCCGTGCCTGAACCGGAGCAGAATGGGCTTATTCTCGGCTACAAGGTATGCGACTTCCAAATCTCCTGAGCCTTTTTGTGCTTCGACATATATATGGTCTTGCCTGTGTATCTTTACATTGGATACGGAAGTCCCGACAGTTGAAGCTAAATGAACGCAAGGGATGCTCCGGCCCTACATTCTTATAATATAATGAACTGGCGTATTTCAAGTGACAGGCAGTGTGTTTTTAAGGGGATTTACAGAAGGCCACGAACTGTGCGTTAGCTACTCGCTCCTCTCCCATTTGCGCATTTCCTTTTTCCGTTCACACAAGGAAGGGGGATGTCCAGCAGTCTTTTATACAGCCATGTGAATCCCACCTCCCATGTTGACCCTGCCTCTGTAGTCAACCCCAATGAAATTTTATGGCTGGCAGTGATGGTAGGGTTTCCAAACCCCCCGGTTTGCCAG
>NW_015232314.1:0-737 GCF_001447785.1 Gekko japonicus | reverse complement strand
GGTTCTAATGATCAGCCCTAAAGGCTGGCACAAAACATATGAATGTATATTATTGCTGCAGTTACATATAGAAGGTTTATTGGAAGGTTTCAATAATTAGATAGTTTTTACAACTCCAGGACCATAACACTGTACAGAAGGAATACAGGAGCAACAATTCAGGACAGAGAAAACAAGCACGGAACATTAACAGATCACATGTGCTGCCAGTTTTATCTTTACTCCAACTATAATTACTTTTTATCCCATACATACCATTAACATACATATAATCACAGCTGCAGGAACACACAGTAACTCAAGTATTTTAAAAAATCTACCAACCTGTGCTTATCCTGTATACTACTGACCAGTTACTGGGCTCAAGTCAATGTACTGGTTATCACCTACAGTGCACTTTATATGGGAGTGGTTAATGGACCACCTTGTACATCTGTAATCCTACATTCTGCACAGCTCGCACTATAGCAGCCTGAGTAATTTGCTATTCACACTGCCATTTAATTTTGTATTCCTAGTCCTGAACATAGGTATTGGGATTCAGTTTTGTATTCATAGTTCTATTGCATTGTTCACTGTATATCTTACTGTATGTTCACATTATTGCTCTCATAGTCATTCAGTTTTGCACTGATCCTATTGCATTGTTCATACAGTGTTCTATATCATATGATTACTTTTTCCCTTCATTCTGTACTCTGTAATCCATCTTGAGTCTCAGTGACAAAGGTAGGCTA
>NW_015232313.1:0-737 GCF_001447785.1 Gekko japonicus | reverse complement strand
TCTTTTGTGTTTATTTGTGTGGTACTCATGGTATTAGGTTTCAAGTAATCTTGAATAGATGCCTGACTAGGTGACTTTATAGATGGTCTTCTGGGACCGCTACCACTGCTCCCTGTAGCCATTTATTAATTTCCACCCCTATATATCTAGATGTATATGCGCTTATATATTTATGTTTTGATTTAATTCTGGATTTCTTCTGTTACTTTCTAAGCTATTTCTCAAAAAGGGATATCAGTTTCTTACACCTATCTTTTTTCTTTCTCCTTCCCCTCTTTTCCACCCCTTATACGTTTAAGTGTTGACAAAAGAAAAAGAAAAAAAATGTTTAAAAGTTTTTCAAGTTCGTATCGTATCACTTATGTCCTTCCTGCAGCCGTCTTAGTCACTTCTTTTTTTCCGGTTCGTTTCACTTTAAATCGTCCTTCCCTCCGTTCCAGTTACTCCTGCTACGACTCAGCTTCAGCTCTCTCCTTTCCACCTGCCAATCAAAGCTCATCACTCCCTCTGCTTCGATCCTCCTCCGCGTTCCTTAGCTCCGTCTGATGTCGGCTTCTCTTCAACCTCCTCGGCTCTTTCCGTCTGCTCCGCTCCTGCCCGATTCTCCTCGGCTCCGTCTATCCTCGGCCTTTCTCGTCACCGGTCACCCTCCAATCATCTCATCACGTCTCCGTTCGTTCCTCGCTCGGCACCCTTCAACTCCCTCCGGACACGCCTACCTCCTTGCTCGCCCGCCG
>NW_015232312.1:0-737 GCF_001447785.1 Gekko japonicus | reverse complement strand
CAGTTCGAAGAGGCTCAAGAAATCACTGGAGCCGAGTAAAGGAGATCCATTCCACAGAGTCCGCAGAAGCGGAGCTGAAAATGCCGCTCAGGAACAAAAACGAAGCAAAGCCTTCAAGGTTTTGAGCTGAACCCCTCCCCATGGATATGTTCTCGGTCCCTGCCCCCTGCCATCTCCTTCTCGAAGTGTATTAGAAGAGTCAGCCGGCCCTGGAGATGGCGTCTGACACGCTATTAGAGTGACAGCCAGGCCAAGGATATATATATTTTTATTAAGGGGGAGTCTCACTTTAATGTGCTCCCTGGAAACTTGAACTCCTGCCTTCTCCCCAGCGGCATCTGGGAGTTACCTGCTGATGTGTGGCAGATGGGAACGCATCCCTGTGTTGACTGGCAATTGTTTTCGCTCGCTAACCGGAGCGAGGGATGTCAAACATGAAGCTTGGGGACGTGTTCAGGCCCTCTGGGGTTCCCAGATCGTTGCGCGGCACGCCTACAGCACTCCACTCAAGGAGGCTGAGCCACCTTCAGGGCGCAGGGAGCAATGCACTTCGTAGGGGAGGCAGAGGGGATGGTTGACTAAGGACTGCCAGGGCATGCTGTGGCAGGAGCTTCTTTCCGTTCCATTGAAAGGAGCAGTGCAGGCCACAAGGAGGGTGGCGGGAGTGGAATTTGCAGCCAAGGGCATTAGGGGAGTGCCTTTGCCTAGCAAGGAGGGAGACTCATGTGGCATGTAGG
>NW_015232311.1:0-737 GCF_001447785.1 Gekko japonicus | reverse complement strand
GTGTTGAACCTGTCCAATTGACAGTTAGTTGAAGAGGTGAACAGGTCCACCAGAGAAGTCCTGAAGTGGGCAACGATCAGTTGAAAAAGCTTCTTGTTGAGTGCCCATTTGCCTTCTTGGATGGTCTGGTGACTCAGCCAGTCTGCCTGGACATTCATGGACCCTTTCACATGTTTCGCTCTGATTGAGGCCAGATTCTCTTCTGGCCAAGTCAGTATCTAGACTGCTTCCTTGTGAAGGACAGAGGACTTGGATCCCCTCTGCTTGTTGATGTAGGTCTTCGCCAAAATTTTGCCTGTCCTGATCAGGAGATGGGGCCCCTGATTTGACTACTGAAATGCAGCAGGGCTAGCTTTATGGCTCAGAGCTCCCACAAGCTTATCTGGAGCAGAGACTCTAATTCAGACCAGTGACCCTCGACCAATTGATGTCAGAAAATGGCTCTCCAACCTGAGAGGCTGGCACATGTAAGGATCTGATGCCAGTCTTGTATCCCGAACTCCTTTCTTTGGGAAAGACTGGACATCTTGGACCACCACTGAAGGCTGCACTTCACCTTGAGAGGTACAGGCACCATGAGATCAACCTTCTGCACAATGAGTCCCTGATACGGGTGGAGCATCTGTAGAGCCTCGAGTGAAATCTTCCCCACTGGAGAGTGTCCATGGCAGCAATCATTAGGCTCATTAGTTTGGTCAGAGTGGACAAGGAGCAGTTGCTTGCCTGAATGACTGAGG
>NW_015232310.1:0-737 GCF_001447785.1 Gekko japonicus | reverse complement strand
GGGATAAAAAAAAAAAAGATAGACAGAGAAGAAAAGGTTGCTCTTGACCACATACAGGGCCCCCCCAATATTTTGGGTGCCCAAGGCTACAGCACTGAAGCTACCTCCCTCTATGCTGTGGGAAAGCAGGAAAATAGCACCTGGCCTCCTCAGCTCCCACCCCCTGCCAGCCTGCAGGGAGGCAGGAAGATTGCAGCTACCTTCCTCCCCTCCACATTGTGACAAGAAGCTGCTACTTGCCCTCTTCATTCCCTGGTGGCCAGGTGAGACAGGGCATGGCACCTGCCCTCCTTGCTTCCCCTGGGCCACAGGGAGGCAGGAAGATACTGTCCACCCACCTTCACCCTGCACTGTGGCAAGAAGCTGCTTCTCACCCTCTTTACCCTCACACCATAGCAATAAGTCACTACGCATCTCCTCACCTTCCCCCCACAGCCAGGCGAAGCAGGAAGGCAGCATGGAGGTAAGGAGGAAGATGACCAGCTTGCCCCACCGACCCCAAACCGAGGGTGGGAGGGAGAAGGGTCATGCTGGCTAACTGTCAGGGCTTGGGACACCTCCCAGCTCAGACCCAAATGCCACAGGGAGCCAGATGGAGGATAGCTGGACAGGGGGCATTGACAGGAGTGGTTGGTATCCTTCCACCACTGGCACCCTAGGGCTGCTTAGTGGACAGGCTACCCCTGACCACATATTAAGTTTTATCCTTTGAGTATTGGAGGAGCTATTGCCAAAAT
>NW_015232309.1:0-737 GCF_001447785.1 Gekko japonicus | reverse complement strand
GGGGGGCAACAGCTGCTATCCAGTCCCCTGCCCAACCTCCAGCAGGCCCTCTGGAGCCAAGGCTGCTACCGGGTTTGGGATGGGTTAGGCATCCAGCCACTGCCAGCTGAAGGGTAGCAATGACTCATCTCCCCGTCTGCTCTCCGCAATGGTGACGGTGAGCCATCCCCCCTCCACAGGGAGAGCTCAGGGGAAACCATCAGCAGCTGCACTCGGAAATACGAGAGGATGTTCCCCCCCCCAGGGCAGCACAGGCCCTTGGCGCCCTTCATGGAACAACGAGGGCAGGGGGTGATCTTCCTTCTCCCACTCTCAGCAAGGCAAAGAAGTAGGAAGTAGGGGGAGGGGCTCCCTTTGATGCCGCTGGCCCTTTCCCACCCTTTTGTCACTGCCAACTCTCTCCCCACTCGCTGCTGCTGGCTCCCAGAAGGAGAATGGGAAGGTGGGAAGTGTGTTGTTTCCCTTATCTCAACCATAGTGCCCCTGTTGCTCTGAAGCTGGACTAGCTCCATTGACCATGTGGTGCAGAGCAGCAGAGCAGTGTAGCAGCATGGGAATGACCCAAAAACTGAGGCTAAGTGGCTGCTGGGGGAAAGGATCCCTCCCTGAGAGAGAAAAGGCCATCCAGGGCTGGAACCAAAGTGCAACTGAAGTCCCAGTTAAAGGGACAGGGGGAAGAAATCGAGCTGCTGAGAATCTCCCCGTGTCAGGCTGACAGGGACTTTCAAGCCTGGGCC
>NW_015232308.1:0-737 GCF_001447785.1 Gekko japonicus | reverse complement strand
TCTTTGTCCGAGTAGCCTTTGATGTAATGTGAAATTTGTTCTGCACCACCTAATCTAATGAAGTCTGTCTCACCTCCCATACATTATTTTAAGACTTTGGCCGGTTCAAAACCATAGGACTCTTCCTGCCATGTCCTCAAAAGTATCTTTCTCTTTTCTCCCCCTTTAAAAAACTGAATATCCTGCAAGATTTGTTATGGGGAAATCAAGAGCTATCTTGCTATCTTATGACTCCGGTAGCTCTTAATAAGAGGGATTACCCTACCACGATATGTACCTATGAAGATGGGTTTCTGCGGCTGTCCAGACTGAGCACCGGATCGAAAATCTGCAGAGAAAAAATACTTTCTCCTCCAGTACAAGCCCTTGGGAGGCAGTCCTCAATATGGAGGATTCAGTAGCTGGAATGTGTTAGATGGACAAATCTTGCCTCCCGAAAATGGTGCATTCAGACATCCCAGTGAATCACAGTTTGAATAAAAGACACAGTTTAGTTCAGGGGTCCACAATGTGGTACCGGTGCCATAGCGCCCGCTGACAACTTTCCTGGCACCATTGAGTGCTTCTAGAGGGTGGGAGGGGCCAGGGGGCTTTTGTCCAGCGGGGCTTCTAATTGGTTACTGGAGGTCTGATTGGCAGACTATTAAGAAGTCGCTTCAGTGGACGCTGCCACCACAGCAGAAGAATGTTCATAGAATATCAACTGTATGTATGCAAGAAAGTGTTTTTAAACAATA
>NW_015232307.1:0-737 GCF_001447785.1 Gekko japonicus | reverse complement strand
TTGTTGCCGGCTGGTTACCTGCTATTCCAGAGTTGATCGTCTGCGACTGGGTGGCAGGGACAGGCTGCAGTAAGATAGTCTTACTGGGAGCAGTCGCCGGCTGCACTGGCACAGTGGTGACCACAACAGGTTTGGGTTGAATGGGGGGCTTCCGGCTGAGAATGCTCTCTGCTTTGTTGGGGGCTGCAGCTTTCCCTGTAACAGAGCAGGACAGTCACTGGAACAGCGGGATCCTTCCCCCTTTCAGGGCTCTCAAGTCCTAGCCAGAATCAGGCTTTGCCGCCGGGCCACCACCTCCAATGCCAAGCACTGTCTGCAGAAAACCGCAGCAACATGAAAAGGGAAGAATAGCAAATGAAAGGGAGAGTCTCCAGCAGCTGCCCTTTTCCAAGCCAATTCGAGAAGCAGGGGGAGAAATCTGACAGAAGAAGAATGTCTGTGTGTGTGATTAACCTGTACTTATTCCTCTAGAAGCTAGATTTGATCAAACCGCTGTTTGTTGACTCTACCCTACAGTATTCCTATTATCATAAGACACAGAGCATCAGAAGAAGCAGAAGCATCAAATGCTCTGAATGTTAATGGCAACACTTTATTCATCCATTCTTTTGTTTTAAAGACACTGGACTTCATATGCTGAACTACTGTTGCATCACAAATATTCCAATGAACTGAGATGAAAGCAGTAGTTGTTAGAACGTTAATGGACAGTACACTTCCGTGAGGGAAATGCAAGG
>NW_015232306.1:0-737 GCF_001447785.1 Gekko japonicus | reverse complement strand
TGCAGTCCTAGACCAGCCATAGGATGTGCTGCTGTAATTTAGGGAATTGGCAGCTCTTGATTCAGTTTATACAATCTATCCATCTGCATGCAAATGAAGAAAAGGCTGCATCCTTACCAACTGGACTTCACACACCTCTACCCACAGCTCTTAGTATGGGATGCTTCCCATAGCTCCCTTTTTTGCTACCTCCTCCTTTCCTCAGCTGCCTGGCTGTTTCCTCTTCTGAACCCAGATGTGATGAGAGATAGTGGGGGCAGCTGGGGGGAGGTTGCAGAAATAATCAGTGGGCATCTATTGATTTTATCTTGTGAATGCCCCCCACAGGGCTGAAAAATCAAGAGTGTGTGGGGCAGACAGGATTTGCAGTGGGCTTTGGGGTGAAATAATGTAACAGCCAGGACTGAACTCTTTTTATCTTCTCCATTCCTTGCCCTTGAAGCCTTTATTAGGGAGCTGCTGCACAGAAAGCAGTTGCTGAAGGGATACTTTCCCTTTGGGACGACCCTTTGAGGGGGATCTGAGGCCAAGGCCAGATTCTCTGTTCAGCTGCTTAAGGGATTTGCAGGTTAAGCACTCTTCCCTCGATCCGATCCTCCCATATAAGCGGCCCCTGGACTCCTTTTATCTTAGCAAATCTGAGATCTCCAGCTTCTATCCTTAGGATCAGACTATGTTACATGCTTAGGTGCACGTCTTTGAGATTTTATATGCAAAGTGTAAATGTGAGACACACA
>NW_015232305.1:0-737 GCF_001447785.1 Gekko japonicus | reverse complement strand
TTTTTTTTTGCTTTTTGATGTCAGCTGCTCTCCAGAAATGCATAGGAAGTTACTGAGTGTCTTTTCCCCCAAAAAAGAATTGCCTGATAATTGGGCTAGCTCATAACCCTGCTGCTCCTTTCTAACAACCAGGGGGCATGTTAGGAAGAGGAAATGTTTAAGTTGTGTAGTCATTAACCTTTGGATGAATCCATCTATTTAACCAAACATAATGTTTCCGCTTTTGTGGGTTGTTGTGCTTCATAAGGCATTACAATGGATTAGAGAGTAAGGCATAATTCATGTATGAAAGCCAAACAAATTTGTCTCTATCAAATGCCACTCATCCAGTTAATTCATTATGATGTTCTTTAATGGCTTGTTCCATGCAGTTAGGAACCACTCTTGCAAAGTTCTAGGAAATCTTGAGGAGGCCCTGAATTGCTGAGCATGGACTACATTTTGGTATCCTAAAAGATGCATGAGTAATTATTGTGAAGCTCAACAGATCCAAATTTCTCATTCCGTGGAAGGTGCAACACTGTCATTGCCAAGGAAGCTACAGAATCTGGCTTAGAGACTTCGGCCATAATTATTCATTTGTTTTCATGTTGCTCACAGTCATCCATTCAAAAAATTGGTGTCAAATGACGATTTTTAAGCCAGTCAGCCAAGAAATTATCAAGGCAGTTTTCCTCTTTGCTTATCTGCCTAACTTGAACAAATGAGATGTGTATCGAGCTTGATCAACAGATGAA
>NW_015232304.1:0-737 GCF_001447785.1 Gekko japonicus | reverse complement strand
TTAAAAAAGACCCTGAGAGGCCACCAGCAGTGGCTACTGGACTGCGTTCAGTCAAGTGGGTTGTACGTTATGCCTGCGTTAAAAGGCAGTTCTCATTCCTTAGAGCCATTCTTATTAGACCACCGGCTGTGATTATTTTCCAAGCAACTTCAAAGGTCCAGAGATTGATTAAGATCCTCTGGTTTTGTTCTGAATTCTGCCTGCTCTTGAAAGGCCGGCTCACTTCAGCCCTTTGGGGGGCCAGTTTTGGTCATGTGAGGTGGATGTCCAAAGTGGGCCTGAAAACCCCCCCGCCAAATCCACCTTGCAGGCCTCCCTTGGGTTCCAGATTTTGGTAGCAATGCTTGTCTGTGCTCATAGAAATAACTACTTACTTAATGTTTCAGTTATCTTGTAGGTGATGAACTTTGGGTAGTAATGGAATACTTGGCTGGAGGATCTTTGACGGATGTTGTTACAGAAACCTGTATGGACGAAGGGCAGATAGCTGCTGTCTGTCGGGAGGTAAGAGATCTCGCGCCGTAACTCGCACCATAGAAATGCCTCCCCGTTATACGTTGTCTCCCTTGGATGCAGTGCATCTGCGGCATAGCGGCAGACGGAAGCATCTTAGTCGTGTCAGTTAGAGGAGCTAGATTTGAAAGATCTTGCTCCTTCACTCAGGAGGAGGGGGTAAGAACATCAGAGGCACCCCACTGGATCAGACCAGTTATCCATCGAATCCAGAATCCTGTTTC
>NW_015232303.1:0-737 GCF_001447785.1 Gekko japonicus | reverse complement strand
CCCTAAGAGTCCAAGGCAGTCTTTGTGTTTTACCCTTGCCAACTCAGTGAAGTAGCACAGTTTTACAGATGGAAAACTGAGGTTGAGAATGCATTTGAGTTTTATAGACCAAAACACTAGACAGTGGATCATGCTAGTCTTTATAATGTGTGTGTTTTAAACATTAGGCTACAATGCCTAACTGCCATTTATTCTAATATGACTGTGCTTGTAAAATGAAATACTCCATCAACAAAGGCAGTCAGAGGTTTTGAAGATTTTAAAAATATTAATTGAAACAGCTTAGCTAAGCTTTTGCCTTTTCTAGTTCCGATTTAGTTGTTATGACTGAAAAGCTGGTACAGTCCACTTCATCATGACACAAAAATATGAAACCATAAAAAAGAAATATGCTGCTCATCATTTTTCACCATTATACACTGAAAAATATCCTTTGCCTAAACAATATGATTTATTTTTCTTTTGACATTCAAAACGCTTGAGACTGACATTTTTTGAAGATCATAAGAGATGGCTTCAAACTACTTTAAAAAGTCATCAGCAACTTTGTTTATTTTACATTCTGTATTCTATCATCAATCATGCTAATTCCACAATTCTCAAGGGTTGGAAAGTTTTAATCTTGATTTTGCCTTTCAAAACTCAGTAATCTAAATGATCAAAGAATGACTGAAGTGTTTTATCCATTATTAGAATTTCTTATTGTTTATTTTTATCTATAGATCTGTATCTCACCT
>NW_015232302.1:0-737 GCF_001447785.1 Gekko japonicus | reverse complement strand
TTTTTTTGGCAAGGATTTGAACCTGGGACTCTCAAACATCTTCCCTCTCCAGCTACAGTCTTACACATGTGTACTTCAGAGTAGGCCTGATGGAGTTTGCTTCTGAGCAACCCTTAATTATTTATTTGTGGACTATATCGTCCACCTTTATAACTGAAACTCAACGTGGATTATGCAGTGTAAGCTGATACAATCAATATGAAGAGATGCCCAATACAGACCATGTAGATGGTTTTAACGCCAGAACATAAGAAGTGGCAGAGCTCTGGTGGCTCAGACCAAGGGTTAACCCAGTCTCTTGTTCCCTGCAGTAGCAAGCAGATGTTCCCAGGAAGCCATCAACTGGTATTCAATGGTATAATGCTGTGAGATATTGAATTCCCCTTTGCTGTCATCATGGCTTATGGGCCAGGTGCCTCTTCCACACGTGGTTGTTGCACAGAATCCAGAAAATGCAGCCACCATATTGTTGCAGTCTGGTGTATTCTGTGTTGCACTCCCAACTTTTTTTTAGACCTGGTTTGTGATGATACTTTTGACGTTGTGTGGAGTGGCTGTATCATTCTGTCCAGTGTGGAGTAACAAAGTGCTATTGGGAAGAGGGGATCGTTTGTTCGCGTGACTGATTGATGCTGGGCTGAGATCGCTGCCATTTCAATAGGTCACCAAACATTTTCTCTTGATTATTTTTAAACAACCTGAGGTTGCAAAGAGTAAACGTGATCAGGAAACAAAGG
>NW_015232301.1:0-737 GCF_001447785.1 Gekko japonicus | reverse complement strand
CCAACCTTCCGGTCTGCAGTTCAGTGTCAAATCCATAACATAGGAATTTTAAGTCCAAAATTTAGCAAAAAGTACTACAATTGTGAACAAATTACAACAGGAAACATTCCTTTCAATCCTGATTAGTAGTTAACATTTTGATCTAGGAGGAAATCCATCGCATCAAACTACCATGAAAACTTCTGCCAAAGGAACCATGTCTTCTGCTGCCTTACACAAGACTACTACTGAGGGCTCTGGCAAAGCCAAGCAGAAGAAGAGAGAGATGATTGTGGTAAGGAACAAAATATTCTGTGGCTGGATGAATGCAGCAATTTCAAGCTCTGAAGGCTGGAGGAATTTTGAGCACGGCTGATGATGACAAGGAACAGGGTGGGCTTGTCTGACGATGGGCTTAATTTTTGGGCTTGTATCTCATCAATCTGGGAATGTGAAACAGACACCAGCAGATGTCAGCTGGTAGTTTTAACAATATTTTGTTTGATTGTGTTAGGGGGAGCCAGAACGTCAGCCAAAAGAAAGACACTCAAGCAAGAAGAGGAGATCGGAGAAAAGTAAAATAGGTATGGACTACATAGCTACATACTCCACAGTCAAGTGGGTAAGGCTGTGCATATCCTGGATGTCTGGAGTCACATTGCAAAGATGGTATGGAAGGGGCAGAAGCCAACCTCCTAAAATTGTACGTTTTCATTGAAGAAGTACACGCTAATCTGAGCTCCATTTCAGCCTCCAAG
>NW_015232300.1:0-737 GCF_001447785.1 Gekko japonicus | reverse complement strand
GGCACCGCTATGTTGTTGCTTTGGGGTAAGGCCTTCCTTTCCTGTCCCAGCCCTCTCTTTTCCCCCCTTCTTGTTTCCTATGTGTCACTGAGAGTTAACAGTTTATAATACGTTTAACTGCCAGTCCATCACCTTGACAGGGTCGTACCTTTCCTTTATGGACTTTTAAAATTAATAACAGACAGTTCTATTTTGACGTGCCCTTGCTTCTGCTGCAGAATGCGGCTGTTTAATTGTAGAGCCGGCCTCTTGTGGCCGAGTGCTCCCAGTGTTTAGCGAGGGTTGAAAATATGGATGTTAGGAGAAAAACTGGCAGATGGCTGACGAGGCATTTTTACTCATAACACACCAGTAAAACTTTAACTCGGAAGATTTAGTGCTAGTGCTTCCAGTCAGCAAGCTGCAGCCATATGCATATATATTTTTTTCAAACTTCTAAACCGATGGTTTTGCAAAGTGTGCATAAGCAGCCTTTATTGATTATGATGTTAAAAATTGAGAGCGTCAGTATCATTTAGCTAGAGACACTTTTAAAAGGGGTGGGGGACGGGCATCCGTTTTCATTATCCACTCCTGATAGGCCGGGCAGAGAAGCATCCGACATCCTTTTTTTTGTTGTTCATTGAGAAAATTAAATAAGGAGCCCACAGAACTTTCATCCCAAGCAGTGACGTGAACAGACCCTGTCAGGTATAGCATGCTAGAGGAAGGAGGCAATGCTCCCTCTAAGCTGTGGA
>NW_015232299.1:0-737 GCF_001447785.1 Gekko japonicus | reverse complement strand
TAGAGGCAATTTAAGTCCAGGGCAAAACATCTTCCAAATAACCCTGGGGCAACAGCAGGCTGAAACCGGGCTGACTACTGAAGGGAGGTAATGTAATGCAGAATGGGGGGGGTACCCAACATAAAAAGAAGGTTGAACTCGATTTTAGTGCAGAATTGCTTGGAGGACACTGCAGTGAACGTGGGTTAAAAGGAGAGTGCAGAAAGGGCCAGTGTTCCCACTTAGCCAGGAAGCACACTCTGTGACCTTGGGCCAGTCACACACTCAGCCCGAGTTGTGGGGAAAAGACAGAGGGGCTGGAAGTATTTCCTAATTTACTCCAATTGTCTCAGTGAAGGAGTTCATGACATCTTTCCCCTCCTCTTGCAAAGTCCTCTTTCTTTGACTGAGATTCAGACTATTACGAGTGGAAAAAAATTATATTTTTGGAACCATGATTAATTGTTGATGGCATATAGTTTTGAAAATATAAATAATACTTTAATAGATTCCTAAGTATGGGCCTGGACCAGGTTTAGCTATGGCCACCAGTGGGCCCTCTAAGACAGCAGCCCACGGGGAAATTTCCCTGTATGTAAAATGGCTTAATCCACTAATGGTCTGCAGGTACGGCTGAATCATGAGGTGGTTTGCAGATGATCCCAAATAATTCAGAAGGGTGAAGACCCGAGCATACTTCAAAGAACTCAAATAAAGTTCAAATAAAGGTCCGCACAGAGGACATTGCAGTAGTCCAG
>NW_015232298.1:0-737 GCF_001447785.1 Gekko japonicus | reverse complement strand
CCTGTGCCCTGCCAGTACACTGAAGGATGCTGACTTCACTTTGCCACCCATAGCTTTGGCATGGACATACAAAAAAGAGAGAATTAAGTCTAGATGCCAAGACCACACATAATTTTTGCGATAAAGGCTCTTTGTGGACAGCTTTATTTGCAAGGGAAAAGGAGATGAAAAAGACTGGTAAAAAGTGTTCATTCTGTTATGCATGAAGGTATAATCGCTATAATAATAATAAATTTATTGTTTCCACCTGCGGCTTTAACTAGCGCCTGCTTGGTAGCTTTGCAGCCACAGATTTTCAATGGTGTAGAATAGAAGGCTTTTAGATCATATTTATCTGTGATTAGCCCTCTACTTTATAGCACCATTTATCTCCATTTCATCATTCCCGGCTTCACTTGAAGTTGGGTTTTAATCTTCTTAAAATGCAACTTAATGCCTTTCATTTGTATGAACGCTGAATGGAGTTGCATTTTCTTTTTATTAAGTGCCATATTATGTTTCATTGTTGCCAATGAATGAGTCTAAAGGCATGACTATATTCTAGATATGAAGTAAGGGTAAGGTGCAAAACAGAACCGCTCAGCCACTTTGCTGTCTACTCTAGGGTAGATTTGTTAAGCTGTGGGTTTGAATCGAGCAGTGAACAGACGGACAACCCCAGGCAAGGGTTTTTTCCTGCATTCTCATTTTCCTCCCTTGTAAGTTTCTGTTTTCTGGGGGGGGGGGGGTTCCCCTTT
>NW_015232297.1:0-737 GCF_001447785.1 Gekko japonicus | reverse complement strand
GTACGCATAAATATAACTCAAGGTAAGTTGTGTGTCAACTAACCAGGCTAATTGAATTCAGGTTGCACCCTCAAGAGCAGAGTGCTTATTTTAATCAGTTTTAGTGATGACGAAAACAGAACCAAATGCTAATTTATTTTGGAATAACTAATCTAGAATGAAATTATTTGGTTTCAGTAATCCTATACTTGTTTGCCAAAGGGAAATAAGTGGAGGGAGATGCCACAAGGAAGGCAAGATCCTAAAATGTCCTCCTGAATCCCGTGTCCTTCTGTCAGGTTAGTAGCTGATGGCCTTATTTAGCAATGCCATTTTTACTTCTTTCTACCAGAGGTACAAACTGTAATTTTTAAATCCCTAATACTTTATTCAAAGCTTTGTACTTATTCTAACAATATGAATGAGCTTTCTCTACTTTCCTTGTTCAGTACTCTCTCTGCTTTGAAGTATGAGATTTGTGCCTCCCATCTGCCTGCCTGTTAGTCTATCACATTTTTATCTCACCCTTTCTACAAAGAGATCATGGCAGCCTACACATTTTTTATATTAAAAAGTCAGCAGAGGGGGAGAGAATTTGGATCAAGGCCACAGTGTGTGTACGTGTGGGTAGTTGTTTCCCACTGTGCCATTTCTTGATGGAAATCCTTTAAAACTACTATTTGGGTTTTGTCAAAATAAAAAGGCAGAGGTAATGTACCTCTGTTTCCCCCCTACCAAATAAGGTCCATCCATTGTTG
>NW_015232296.1:0-737 GCF_001447785.1 Gekko japonicus | reverse complement strand
TCATATATAAAAGACACTAGTCATTTCATTGAGCAAATTGAAGGCATGACCATAACTGAGGAAACCACATTGGTCACAATGGATGTCAGCTCACTTTATACAAACATTCCACACGAGGAAGCCAGGCTTTGCCTACTCAGGGTTTTGGAAAGGCGTATCCACAAAACTCCTCCCACTCATTTTCTTTTAGATTTAATTGATATTATTTTTGAAAAAACTTTTTTCATTTTGGCACAGTTTTATTTGCAGAACAAGGGGGTGGCGATGGGTAGTGCGTTCGCACCCAGCGTTGCCAACCTGTTCATGGGAGATTTCGAAGCAGAGTTCATAATGAGTCATACTAATCCTTATTTTGAACACATTTTATTTTACGGACGGTACACTGATGATCTTTTTATGCTGATCAAAGGAAGGGGCAATGTGGAATTGTTTTTTGAATGGATTAATGCCATACATGAATCTATCAAGTTTGTATATGTGGCCAGTATGGAATGCGTGAATTTTCTAGATACTACGGTATATGTCAAGGATAACAGATTGGCGGTTCGTCCCTATCACAAAGAAACTGATAGGAACTCTTTTTTACATTTCAAATCCCATCATGTTTATCACCTCAAGAGTAATCTTCCCTATGGTCAATTTCTGAGGGCTAAAAGGAACTCTACCACCAACATAGATTTTGAATTGGAATCGGATAGATTGTGTAGACTTTTTCAGGATAGGGGCTATCCTGACTG
>NW_015232295.1:0-737 GCF_001447785.1 Gekko japonicus | reverse complement strand
GGGACTGTTGTGAATTAGATATATAGATATTATTGCTTTAGTGCAACAATGTGTGAATGCAACCCTGGTTAGACTTGGATCTTTTGCTTAAGCAACAGCTTTGTTTCATATTCTTGTCCCTGCTGTTCCTCTTCTTGCCTTCCTCCCTGTTTGCTGCCTTCCTTAATCAGTTTGTTCATTCCGGCTGGCTATCAATCTCTTAAATAAATATAGCACTTTCCCGTCAGCTACATGCTGCAGCCAGGGAAATTGGTAATGGTGGGTAAGCTGTCTTTTGGATAACTTTGCTTACCACTGCAGAATGCAGAATGCCAACAAACCCCAGGGTTTCCTAGAAAAGCTTGAAAATGACTTGCTCTCACCTATTTGTCTTCTGTTTTTCTTTTAAAGGAGTGAATGTTGCCAGCTCATGAAATCAGTTGTTTTGGAATATGTGTGCCACCTGGACATGGAGCCCAGAGCAGAACCATGAGTGGAGATGGAGCAAAGAACTCTGGACTTTTTGGTGGGTCTGGTTGGGGAGCCCAATGCCAAATTGTCTGCTTGTTTAAAAACATATTTTTTAAAAAACAAGACTTCGTGAGAAACAGCCTTGCTCCTTTGCTTTTCTGGCAAGTGACCCAACAGAAGGAAGGAAAGAAGGAAGGAAGAAAAAAAAAGAAATCATTCCACCCCCAGTTAGGCTGAGGGTTTCTTTGGTTGACAGGCAGTCTGTAAGCAGAGGTCATTTCGGGGGG
>NW_015232294.1:0-737 GCF_001447785.1 Gekko japonicus | reverse complement strand
GACATAGCCAGCACTGGGTTCGATGGCTCACCGTAGGTCACCTTTGTATATGAGAGGAATTGCAGAGAGGAACAGAGCTTGCCTTGATGCGGAGGCAGCGTAATACGTTTGTGTAAAGAGAATGTTAGCTGCACCGCTAAGTGGAATCACTGTGCTTTTGCCTAGCTTTTGCGGCTGTTCCCCCTGGTTTGCTCCCTTCCGGTATCCTGCTGGTGTTTCTTTTCCCCGCAGCCAAGCTTGCCGTCCAAATGGATGTGGTGCCGGAGTTCAGGTCTGGCTCTTCTCTGGAGACCCATCATCATTGACTCCTTCCATGCATGATCAATGCTGTGCCTGGCTTCCCTTTCCTGCACAGGAAGGACGGCAGAGGCTTTGGCGCGTCTGGGCTGCCTCTGTTTCCAGTGGGAGGGAGGTCTGGTTCCAGATCCATCCACGGGAGTTGGCTGGCACTGTAGCTAAGCTACATATCAGAGCACCCTCCTGGGTCCTGGCCCCGTTCTCTCATAGTCTTGTGAAAGGTGTGAGAGGCGCATTCAGAAGTTCCACATACGACAGTGATGTTTGGCTGCCTTCTGTGCTGCTTCAATGCTGTAGAGTAGCGGGGTCAGCATTTGGCCGTTCGGAGCCCCAGCTGGCTGCCAAGGGCGCCCCAAGCCCACTGCCCCATCCCAGCAACTATAAACCAGACAGAGCCGTGTAACAAAGGACGCTACAACTATAGCAGTCATGCAAAAACT
>NW_015232293.1:0-737 GCF_001447785.1 Gekko japonicus | reverse complement strand
TTTTCTGCCGTGTGGCAGGGACCACAGTGAAGTATCAAGGAAGGCATTCTCTGGACAGAGAAGGGAAGCAAAAACTACTCTGGTTCATTTGTCTTCGCTCTCCTCTAGGTAATGAGGCATTTGATTTAACTACAGTCTGCAGGTCCTGACCCGGATGGCCCAGCCTAGCCCATTTTTGTCAGATCTTGGAAGCTAAACAGGATCGATCCTGCTTAGTAGTGGGAGACCAGCAAGGAAGTCCAGGGTTGCTACACAGAGGTAGGCTATGGCAAACCACCTCTTTAGCTCTTGCCTAGAAAACTTGGTCGCCATAATTCCGCTGCGACTTACACACATGCAGTCTCAAGAACTCTCCTTCTTTACCCGGAGGGAGTGCGGCATTTGCATTACAGAGCTGCTCTGCCTTTTTAATCTGCCACCCCTGCTTCAGGGAGCCCTTTGAAATGTCAAATGAGGCCAGCAAGCTTATTTGCAATAAACATTCTACATGGGCTCAGGTCTTTCAGCCACAATGCCAAGGCATTATTGTGCGCATCATTGATTTTCACACACAATCAGAGCTTCCATTCCTTTACTTAATGCTGATACAGGTGACCGGAATAAAAAAGATGAGCAGAGAGCCATCCAATGGGAAAATAATCTATTATTGGGAAAGGGGGGCAGTAGATGTCTGTCATTTCCCATGATGACATTTCTACTTTTTTTTAAAAAAAACATTTTGTTTATTTAACTTTTTT
>NW_015232292.1:0-737 GCF_001447785.1 Gekko japonicus | reverse complement strand
AAGCAAGGGAACCTTTACCTTTATATGCAAACATAATTAATTACCCATGACAAAACTTACACAATTAACCAACTTAGATTTCTTTAACCAGGTGACAGCCCTAGTAAATACCTATTTTGTTTTGTGAACAATTTCTGCTCTTCCACTTTGCGGACCAGTGTTCTTTCCTCAATAACTATTCTGGTTTTGTTGTCTTAATCCACCAGTACCCATTCAGAAAACATTTGGTAACATTCAGGCTGCTACTTGGGCTTCTTTCATTCATAAGCCAAAGTTATGGGGAAAATTTCCTCAACAAGGTTGCCCTCTTCTGGCTCAAAGGGGAACTGCTTGATTAGTGTTAAATAATGACTTAATTGTGAATTTCTCCAATTCCTTTAATCACTATTTTCTTTTTAGTCCCCCCACTATTTTCATGATCTTAAATGCCCTCCAAGGAGCTGCTGTTTCCCCACTGAGGGGACCAGCAGGCAGTACAAAGATTTTCTCCAGTGGAGAAAACAGCAGATGTAGGGGGCCTTTGAAGTCAGGGAAATGGCATAGTGGGGGGAGGGGGGAGAGAATCCATGACTGCTATTTGGCAATAAAATGCACCAGAAAGCTGTTCACAGGCCTTCCAGAATCTTGTCTGCTTTGTCACCCTGATTTATACACCTCCTGTGGAAAAGGTACACATTTATGTGCAGGGAAAAGCTATGCATGAAGAGCAGCCGAAGTCTTCAAAACAACACAAATGT
>NW_015232291.1:0-737 GCF_001447785.1 Gekko japonicus | reverse complement strand
AAAAAAAAAAGGATTGGAAACAGTTGACCTAGTGGGAGCGGGGAGCTTGGCAGGCAAACAGAGGAAATTGTGTACAATTTCCACCTGACTAAACTTATCTTTACTCTGGAAAACAAACTTCTGCAGGTTTTAAGGACCAGTTTGTAAATTAGCTTATTTCTGTGATCAGCAGCTGCCCTGTGCTGTTTCTCCTCTAACCCCAGTAATATGTAAGCAGGCTGGCTTCCCAGGGATCTTCTAGTTTATCTGGAGGGTTTCAGTGCTGCCAGTGAAAGCCTCCAGAAACATACTGAAAACAGTCAGCACAAGCAGTCACCATATCAAGTTGAGTTTGGCTGTGCTTGCAACAGTATGCGATTGTTAGGAATATTTAGACCTTCCCTGCCAAATTTTGCTAGCATTATGAAAACATTTCAGCATCTCTCTTTCCTCAAATGTTGTGCCTGAAAAGTACTCATCAACTTGGTTTTGAATTTTGCCTTAGAAGAAATCCAGTGGAAAGCTCTAAAAATAATGTATCATGCCACTCTTATGGGAAATCAGTGGCTACTACCCAGTCAGAAGCAGAATGTATCTAAATAGTAGTTTCTGTGGGGCAGTAGTGGGGGGACCCTTGCATTTATGACATGTTCATGGGCTTCTGGTGGGCAACCATAAGAAACAGGAAATTGGACAAGATGGGGCCACAATTTGATCCAATGGGGCTGTTCAAGTTTGCTCACATCTGAGAAAAGAAG
>NW_015232290.1:0-737 GCF_001447785.1 Gekko japonicus | reverse complement strand
CATAGTATATTGTTGGATCCAGACTGACTTGTCA
The DNA here is from genome assembly GCF_001447785.1 of Gekko japonicus. NCBI lineage: Eukaryota > Metazoa > Chordata > Lepidosauria > Squamata > Gekkonidae > Gekko > Gekko japonicus. Next base: position 703 of record NW_015232290.1, on the reverse strand, counting down.
CCATAAGTCTTGGTCAAGTCCCTTCCTTATTACTGTCTCCCCCCACATGGCTTTTGTCCATGAAGGCCTCTGGATTCCTTGCATAGCCTTGGCTTGTTCTGAATATTGATAATTTATGTTCTTCTTCTTATGGATTTATGGTATTGTTTCCACTTTTGAGCCTCCTCAAGCATATCTCTGGAGAAGAGCCATATACATTCCCTAAATCAATCAACCAATCAATTTGTCAATTCAGGCCACTGCATTAATAACAAGGTGGAAGCTTGCAATCCTATGTGTGGTAACTAGGGAGTATGCCTCATTGAATTCAGTAAGACTTACTTGAAAGAAACTATGTATAGCTGGAGACATTACAAGGCCCTATATTGCTTTTGTGCATAAATGTAGGAGTAAACAAACAAACAAGACACAGTTTTATCTAACCCTATTATTTGCTGTACTCACATCCAGTTTAATTCACCTTGACACACATTCTAATGTGACAAACATATAAGAAGAATCATGTTGGATCAGACGAGGGCTTCAACAAGATGCCTCCAAGAAGTCAATAAGAGGGAATTAAGACAACTCTCCTACCCCACTGTATACTGTCTCTGATCAAGGAGATTCCAATTAGTTATCATGGACCTAGAACCATGACCTCCCAGAGCCTCACTGAGAAGTTTTGTCCTCTGAGGAAGAGTCATTAGGCCCAGTGCAAGGA
>NW_015232289.1:0-737 GCF_001447785.1 Gekko japonicus | reverse complement strand
TTCTCTTCTAATTCCAGTTCGGAATCATGCCAAAGTGAGACATTTCAGAATCTACAAGGACCCCGGGGGGAACTTGTACTTGGAAAAGGAACACACGTTTCCCAACCTGGAGCAGCTCCTGGCTTATTACACGGTCAACTGGAAAGTCATCCAAAGTCCTTTGCTTCATCCCTGCATCCAAAAGGTTAGTGTGGATGAGGAAAACGCCCATCCATCGTGTTCACTTGTCGTTTATCCTCGCAAATTAACAAACACCAGATCTGAAGTTTGGGGAGATTTGACTTTGAAGCTCCAGTGACGGAATCCAGGTGCTTTTTGTTTTGCTGTGATACTTGTATTCTGGAGCCAGATTTGGGTTTGGAAACTGAACGCTGTTGACTGTGCTTTTTATGGCAACAATCCAGAGCTTAACTTTTAAATGGATGGGGTCACAAGTGGAGGGACTTCTGGATTTCTCAAAATTATGTTCTAGCAGGCTGTACTTAATTATGTTAAAAGATTATTATTATTTTTGCCCCTGCTTTTCTTAAATAATCCAAGGTACTAGGTAAGAGTATGGAACATCCCTGTCATGGACAACTATTGACTTGTAAGTGGAACCGGTGTCCTAAAATATGTCTACGTGAAAGTAGTACAAACTATTTGTCCTCCTCTTTCTTAGAAAGACAATGAGGGAAGGTGGCCTGGTATAGATCTCATCCAATAAAGAGGGTCGGTTCTTGGATGGGAGACCACCA
>NW_015232288.1:0-737 GCF_001447785.1 Gekko japonicus | reverse complement strand
TTAAGCCATATCCAAAGAGCAACACGACAAGTAATAGTTCTTTTAATTCCCCCTGTGTGAACAACAGCAACCTCTTGTCCGAGATATTTACATCAATTTTGCTTCCAATAGCAAACGATTTTGCCATTTGTCCTGAAGTGGTTTCACACCGTCTCCTTACTGAGCTTGCGAGTCTCATCATCAACCAATGAAACGAGCAATCAATGAGGTTTTCACAGCCGTTCTGTTCGGTTGCAAAAACATTACGGCACTACCTGGGAAATATTTTTAAGAGCCGTTCACGGCTCCTGTCTTTACCCTCTCACTTTGCAGAGGACGTCTTTGTCGGGATCTTTCTTATCAAAACCCATGTGCGTTTCTGTCGATATCATAACGGCTTCTCCACAATACCCATTGCGTTCTATCATGTCCGTTATCAATGGATCCCTTTAAAGAGACCTCCTCATGCAGTGAAGTCTGCAAGGCTTAAATCTCTGTTTCTGGCTCGTGACCAAGGTGCTCTGATTGATTTCCCCCACACCACCACTTTTCTTTCTTTCTTTCTTTTTAAATACTAATTCCCAGCAAGATCAATGAAGAACTGAAATTCACCAACTGCGCATCTCCTTTCATCTCAGTCAATGGCTAAATGGTTGCAGCACACCACAGATGTGAAGGCTGGAAACAAAAGCAACGAAAACTTAAGATTTATTAATGATAAAATCCTACTGCTGGCCAAATACAAGCTTTACTAAAGG
>NW_015232287.1:0-737 GCF_001447785.1 Gekko japonicus | reverse complement strand
TTTCTGAGCTTTGATGAGCTCAGGATAGTCTGGGCTATCCAGGCAGCAGTTTATGTCTTAATATATTTGCTGGTTTCCAAGTTTCACACATTTTAATGCTGCACCAAGAACTGAAAACTGCACAGGGTGAGGTAATGCAAATACATACTGGGTCAGTTCAGTTCCAGGGCAAAGTAAACAGGCTTGTGGCTGCTGCTATTGAGGCCCTTTTATCCTTTGCAGTCCATCGGGCTGTATCCCTGCACATATCTCCAAGCACGTTTTCAATCCACGTCTCCAACTGTTCCTTGAAATGCTGTGCTGTACAAATGTCCTGTTGCGACTGCTACAGAAATGCTGTTTTACCACACAAAATTACCTACACTTTCCCGGAATACTCCCGAAAGCATATGTAGCTGGTATGTTGTCTGTGAGGCACTGCACGTCTTTCCACAGCTGTGGGCACAGATATTATTCTTGGCTTTTGTAACTCTATCTGCCTCTTTGAATTGAATGTCATTTCACTGAGGTTTGCAGGCAACGCAACCTTCAGTGCTTTGTTCTGGGCTGTGGTGGTGAGGAGAGTAGTCTTGCTAGTTATTGAACCACACTTGTCACGCTTTAGACTGCTCCTCCTCCACCAATGCTCTCCTAGAAGTTCCACTTCCTGGTTTGTACCTTTAGGCAAAACGTAATGTTGCGAGAAGATTTTTATGTATTTACTTTGTTTCCCACCTTTCTCATCAATGGGGACCCAG
>NW_015232286.1:0-737 GCF_001447785.1 Gekko japonicus | reverse complement strand
ATGAAAAGTTAATGATTCTCCAACCTGTAAAAAAAATATTAAAAGCATATCCTGCAGGTATGGTGAGAATCTGTATGAAAGTTAATTTGTGGGTGTGGAGAAAGGCTGTGTAAATGTTAATTAAGAGCTTCATGGTTTTACTTTTGTTGCGAACAGTATCATTCTCAGCCTCTCCTGAACCTTACTTCCTCTTGGCTCAATTCATTGTTGCGGGTGAAAAGGGCTCTCTTCTATTTAGCTAAGTGCAGCAGAGTGGAAAAACTGTATTTTCTTCAATATCTTGTAGTCGCTTCAGTTTATTAAGACTCTTCCCCATCACCAGCAGGGATTTCAGGAGCAATTTCCTTGCAACTTCGCAAGACTCTACCAAAAGGATTAGTGTTTCCTAGCAACAAGTGAGGAGCATCTGAATTGGTATTGATTTTTTTAGTGACAATTACATCGTTTTGATGAATTCTTCTCAAAACCCTGTGCTGGGGTATTTATAAAGGGTAGCAAACAGTGATTATCAGCAGCGGCCAAGGCTATAAGCACTACAGCATTCGCTATCCTTGAACTCATGCAGCCCAGCCCTAGGAAAGTTTGGCCCACTGTTCTCCACGGGCTTGGCTCCCCCCAAAGTAAGCAGAGTCCCCACTTTCTGAAATAAGGTAGGAGGTAGCCCTCAGGTACAGACCCTTTGTTGCGATGCCCCAATTATGGAGCATCTTTATGGGAGGGGCCATGGCTCAGTGGTA
>NW_015232285.1:0-737 GCF_001447785.1 Gekko japonicus | reverse complement strand
AACAATTTCAAGTTTTGTCACGCAACGAAGAGCGTACAAAGAAGGTTCTCATGCCAAACACTAACAAGATACCTCTTCTCCCCAACCGGGGTTTGTGCCACTCCTTGGTCTGAATGCAGACACACCTTAGGGGGAAAGTAGCATATCCTGTAGCTCTAGCTGTGGATTCATGTAACTATAGACTGCAACACAAACATTCACAACCGTGCCTCTTCTTTCTCAGTCTGACATCAACTGCACACAAATGACTGACCAGCAGTTTCAGAACATCAGCTGCCAAGAAGCATAGGTTGGGGGAAAATCTCACACGTTGGCTTGTACTGAACACCTGACCTTTTAGAAACAGCCATGATACGCGGTTTCTCTTAATTCACAAATAATATCACTAAATGTGATGGCTGAGTCTTTGAGAAAGCACAGGGTGTCCTAGCTATAACAGCAGTTCTCACGTCTGGGGCTAATTTGGGGTTACTGCACGGGAGGTGGGGGAGGAGGCCATCAATGCCATTTTCCTTCCAACCCGTCTGTCACAGTTGTCTGTCCCCTCAGGCTTGTTCCAGCTATGTTTTACTTTTTATTTAGTGAACTAAAGCTATAAAGACAATACATTTGTGCTGAAAGAAATAGGGCTGTTAACATTTACAAATTAAAACAGATTGTTTCTTTTGGAGAGCACCCAAATTTTAATCTGCGTCCTCTAAACTGAGAATTTTATTTCAACTAAGTCAATTTTTTTT
>NW_015232284.1:0-737 GCF_001447785.1 Gekko japonicus | reverse complement strand
GGCGTGGTATAAATATAATAAATAAATAAGGTAAGACGGGGGGGGAGAAGTTAATCAGAAATTAGATATCCATTTCTGAGCATATATCCAAACCTGTTGTGACCAGAGTTAGTCTTAAAAAAATTAGTGGCAGAAATGTATGATTCGGCCATAATTACCTTTTCACTTTATTTTATAACACTTACAAGTAGTGGCAGCAAGACTCGGAAGGGAGTAATAGATTATTAGAATAATAATTTTTTTACTCTAGTATAGTGTTCCAGAGAGCTTCGGCAGTAGGCAGAGCATGCTGGCTGGGGCATAAGGTGTTTTTAGACTGGGTTCTAAAGTGTTGCTTTTTATTTTAAAAAATAGTTTGTTTGTTTTTACTGTTGCCCACTTTGGGTCCTGAAATGCTCAGGAGATAGGCAGGCATACAAGTATTTTAAATAAGCAGGCATACAAGTATTTTAATTAAGCTGTTTTAATATTTCCCTCTTCATTCCATGGCTCATGGAACATCCCTATTTGGCTGCTAGAAAATTATTTTTAACTTATAGTTTTTTGCATACCGTGGGGAGTATGTAGAAACCTCTGCCTTGTCTGTCATATGGACAGGAGATTACGCTTTAGAGGGAAAGATCCTTCCAATAAATTGCCTCCATAAGCATTTGAAACAGGGAGAAATAAATGTATATGTATTAAACACACAAAGTTTATACACCAACGTTTCCCAAACTTTATTATACTATTTATTA
>NW_015232283.1:0-737 GCF_001447785.1 Gekko japonicus | reverse complement strand
GCTCTTAATTCTTTAGATGACCAACAGAAACGTGGCTGTGAGTCAAACACCTAGTTTAGGATGTTGGAAAAGGATTCCCGTGCAGTCCCCAGCTTATGTCTGTCTGCTCATCCAGCGTGGCAGCGCTTCTCTAGGTGAACAAAAGTACCATCCCGTATAAATTCACCCTTAAGGGGCTTCTAAAACGTCACCTTCCCAGGCGTAACTCAGCAAACGGGAAGCCAGCCCCCGCGACTGCCAAGTGACACGTGCATTGAAAAGCCGAGAGCCCGCTTCCAGGCAGAATTCAGAACCTCTTTTGGCTTGGCGTCAGGTGTGCTTAAGGCAGGGCGCAGCCGGAGAACTGATGTTGCCAACTTACTCTTACCAGCCCTGCTCCTGTGCTTTTAACAGCCACTTGGTGTGAACCAATTTAGCATGCGGTTTGTCTCCATTCCGAGAAAACCTCCTCCTCTTCTGTTCCTGCCCCACGTTGTGCTAGAGATGCAGGAGCAGGGCCTGTTAAAAAGTTGGCAACTCATCCGACTTGAGGCTCTGCTTTTCTTTTCTTTCTCCTTGCCTCGTCCTTCTGACCCTGCCGTGCAGTACAGCTCCTCAGTGAGCAAGATATGCTCCCCAACACCCAAATTATTATAGCTTTGCAAAGACTGGCTCCCCCGTTTTTAGTTTTAAGGACTAACTGAAAATTTCTAGCCACCTAAGATGGCTGTGGGGTATAAATCCAGTCTTTTCTTCAT
>NW_015232282.1:0-737 GCF_001447785.1 Gekko japonicus | reverse complement strand
CTCCTTCCTGGAGTCTTCTGGTTCTCATCCTCCCCTCAACCTCCACCTGTCTCCTTTTCCATCAAATTCACTTCCCCCAAATTCATCTTTCCCTTATGCTGTCCTGCTAATGCAGAATAATCATCCCCCTCACAGGAGCTCTCACCTACCGTCGCCCCTGATCATCAGGCCATAGAGTGCTAGCGTCAAGTCCTGGCTCAGCCACAAAGCTTAGGGGGACCCCAATCTGGCCAGTCTCTCAGCCTAACCCTCCTTACAAGGCTGTTATAAGGAGAAACAGGGAGAAACAATGTTATCATCCAACAAGGCTCCTTCATTCCCAGCTCAAGGATTTTGAGCACCCAAGGTGGTGATCACTGCCTTGCCTAATCCCCTCCCCTCCCACTGCTCACTCTCACCCCGCTGTTTGCTCTCCTCTCCCACACCACAGTGAGGCATGGCAAACAGCTGATGTCTACCCTCCTTGTCGTCTCCTCCCCAGTGGCGAGGAAGGTGTGCTTTGAGGAAGTCACTGCCCAGCCTTCTTCCCCCTCACCCCCGGTCAAGGCAAAAGGCATTAGCGGCAAGGTGAGGCATGGACCTGAGGCGGTGAGGCACATGGTGAGGTGTGAGGCACAGAAAGTGGCTGCTGCTCACCCCTCAAACCACATCAGTTCTCTGCATGGTGGCTTTGCAGAGAAAGAACAATGGCCAGATAGAGTGGATGGCAGAGGATGAGGAGGGCCACACCTCCCTAC
>NW_015232281.1:0-737 GCF_001447785.1 Gekko japonicus | reverse complement strand
CCATCCCACGTTGGGTCTTCCTCTTTTCCGACTGCCTTAAGAGCAGTCCAAATTCAACATACGCCTGACTCACCTGGGCATCTTGCTAACAGTTTAAAACGTTCTGCTTCTGAAAGCTGCCATGGTTTCAGAAATGTCACTGCTATTTTCTATGACATTTTCTTGGCTCAGGGCTGTACTGTCGCAATCATATAAATGCTATTAATCGGCAAGTTGTCAGAAGAGCTTCTGCTGCGAAACCCTGAAAGAAACTCCCACTCTAGTTGAAGGCCTTTTTGGAGTGTGTGCATGCGATTGCTCAAATTTTATTGTTCTTGGGTTAGGGGGAACCCCCCCCCCAACCCTCTAGTTACTGCATTATGTCCCGTATTCTTCAGCCACAGCAAGGTCTCTTGTGATGGAGTAATAACTTGGCAGCTAAGGATGGATTCAAAAGGTCCAGTGATACGCTGGCATTTTAAGCAGGCACATTGGTCCAAATGTTTAAAATTAGGGAGCCAGTCATATGTCATGTGCAGGGAATCGTCCCTCTGCTTGGATTGCAAATTTATTGTAAAGTGTGAGCACTGCACCGTTGGAAAGAAAGACTCTTCTTTATTTTGGACTTTCAGAATTGGGTTGTAAATGCTTTGCATATGCATGTTCTTATGAGCCTTCCCCCATTTGGCCATCCTTTTTAACATGCTTAAAACGATAAAGAGGTGTTACAGTCTTGCTGGGGGTAGGGGGGAAGCTAC
>NW_015232280.1:0-737 GCF_001447785.1 Gekko japonicus | reverse complement strand
AAACGTAATGTGGACGCCTTCTCCACACTGGAGGATCGTTTTCGGCATGTACCACTTGACGAGGGAGCCGGGAGCCCGCGTTCCACATTATCTCCGAGCAAGCCCACTCTCTTTAATTTGCTGTAACCAAGCCAGCACATTAAATACACAACATATTGATGTTCCCAGAGAGCCCTGGAGGGTCTTTACCCTTCCTTGTCAAAGCAGCGGCACATACCCGGAGGGAACCAGCATGGGCATTTTGCCACCATGAGAATGGCTCACACAAGGCTTGCCGGAGTGCAGCTGAGAGAGAGTTGTGTTTCCATTTTGCCTACTTAGGGGAGCAGGTCGGAGCGCGAGCTCTTTTATCCTCTCGCCCGAGACTAGGGTCAACAGGGAGGACATTTGTAGGCCTGCAATTGAGGCCGCGTTCAGACCAGAGACAGTAAAAGAGCCCAATAAGGGACTTGCAGAAGATTCGGCTGATATCTTGGCAACGGTCACTTGGCTCGCGGGGACAATCTGGGCGAGTCAAGCAGGTGAGAACTCAACAGTGTGGGAACTCAACGCCTGCTTTCTCCCATGTGAACCTATCTGCACAGTTAAGACTTCAGGAAAAGCCTTGTTAGGCGTGTGCCTCGGACCCTCAGACTTGCAGGGGATGTTTATGTCGGACAGAGCCTTTTCAGTGGTGGCCACGAGAGATGGGATTCTCTTCCCGAGGAAGTACACTGTGCCCCATCTTGATTGGTTTT
>NW_015232279.1:0-737 GCF_001447785.1 Gekko japonicus | reverse complement strand
AAAAAAAAAAGTTGGATTAGCTAAGTGGATTGACTATGGAAGCCCACAACAGAACCCTGTTACTGATAGCCCAGGGAAAAGACAAAATTTATAATACAGAGGAAATTATCTTTGTCACAGCTGCCGGGACTGATTTCAAATCCAATTCAAGATGGATTTTGGAATGGGGAGGGAGAAGCAGAATTTTACTCAGTTCTTCCCACGGCCACAGCAATCATGAGCCAGTTATTCCCCAGGTGATTAAAGCACCTAGCAAGACTCAGCATTTGGCATCAGCAGTATCAGAGGGTGTCACTTTCCTCCTTGGCTGATAGCAACACCCTGTCCGGACTGAACTGTAAGGCTGTGATTTCAGAAAAGCTTTGCTGGCTGACAAATGAGACATTCAGGTTCAAATGACCAATGCCAGCCTTTGCTACTCACTTGTCCAGTCAGTGATGTTTCCTGCGGATGCTCTATAGGGGCCTGACAAGGAGATAATCTCAAACCAGTATCTGGTTCCTGGTGTCAGTCCTAAGAAGGTGTAATTGGTGGCATCTCTCCCCACAAAGTTTTGTGCTGCCGTGGTGCGGCATCCTGAGCAATACAAGTTTAGTTCATAGCCATGTAGTCTGCTGGATGCTGGTGTCCAAACCACTTGCAGCCTGTCCGGGTGCCTCTCGTTCCACATTTGCACAGAGGTAGCTGGCAGAGGAGCTGTGAAACAGGAAGAGCTTACATGAGAAGGGAAGGGGGCC
>NW_015232278.1:0-737 GCF_001447785.1 Gekko japonicus | reverse complement strand
GACTTTTAAGCCTCTTACAAAGTGCAGTCTGTCACACCTGGCTATACATATTTTTGCTGCCACCAATAAACATCAAATTAAATCTCTTGAACACATCCTAATAGAAGATCTTAGAAGAGTTTAGAAGTAAATATCTAGTTGTAATATGTATAACTCATAGAGTTTCTTAAAACGCTGTTGCCAAACATGTTCCAAAGATTGATTCTCATACCTCTATCCTTGAATATCATTCCATCTATAAATCTTCTGAAAACTACTTATTAGAGTAGAAAACTACTGGAACTGGACTTCTTTTGTATTAACACAGTCTAGGATAAATATCTGAAGATATATTATGCTATATCCAATGCCAGACTCCTTACAGAATCATTCTATCTGAATCTTTTTCCAGTTCACCTGAAATGTTTCAGTTCTATTAGATTCAAATTCCAAAATCTGCGTATATGCTAACACTTACTAAGACTATCAATAGTATCTTTCCCTTATTATATCACATTTCCTAATTGCTTACTTTTTCTCATATTTGAGATGAAAGCCATCTAGAACCATGCAATCTTATAATTACTTGATAAGGGATCCATATAGCATTTGCTCAAAAGATCTTGCTACATTAAATTTCCCAGTTCTCCAAACTCCCAAATAAAATTAAGTTCAGTTATGTTTCTATACAATTTACTGCACCTTCTAGCAAACTAGACGGTTTCATAACTTTCAATAAGGTGATAAATCTGCACTAT
>NW_015232277.1:0-737 GCF_001447785.1 Gekko japonicus | reverse complement strand
AAAGGTGCCTGCAGGCTCAGAAAGGCTGGAGACCCTAAGACAGGGGAACCCAGGTAGGTGTCCTGGAGACCCGTGCCTAAAGAGCTTTGCCAGATCTCAGTTCATCTATATGTATTTTCTTTTTTAAAAACAGAAAATATCACGCAAAGAGGAATCAACATTATTAAGTTCATTTGGATCTTTAGCCAAGTGTTGCTGGATGACATCATGGAAGCGCTGAATGCCTTGTGCAAAGACACCCTGGACATAGCAAGTGTGATGAGAATTGAAAAGTGCATGCTGTGGCGACAGATGAGCTGGGTAAGATCTCCCTACTTTGTCCACCGTTTCCTGTTTAAAAGAGCAAGGGGGAGCTGATCCAGTGGCAGAGCAAGATGCAGACTCTGGTATTCAGAAACTCCCACTGAGGTAGTTTATCAGCTTTCTCACTCTGGCTGGGCTGTCCTCAGAAGCAATTGAAATCTTCAAAACCAATAACACTAAATCTCCTTTGGAGATTATCCTCCAAGTCCTTGAATTTATCCTCTCTTTTAAAACTGTGTCTATGGATAAATGAAGAACGAAAGCAGGTCTGTGTACCAGTATCAGTGGTTGGCATGGTCAGCCACCTTCCAGGGCCTCAGAGTTCAAGGAAGGTCCACTGCCCACCCTGGCCAATGAGGTAGAAAGGAGCACAAAGAGCTCACGCTTCATGCATTCCCCTAGGTGACCCATCTATTTGCTTTCTTTGTTTCTCT
>NW_015232276.1:0-737 GCF_001447785.1 Gekko japonicus | reverse complement strand
GGCATTATGATACTGGCTGATAGTCCAACCCCAACGATTGATAACTGATATAAGCAGACTGACAACAGGCGGAAAAATGGGCCAAGTAAAGACCTAGGAAAGGAGCAGCCAGGGAGGAATCTGGGGAAAAATTACAGGTCAAGCAAAATGGGGTGGTTTTTTTTTTCCCTAGGAAAGAAGGAATGAAACAGGGCATGGTCCAGAACAATGATGGGAAAGAGAATGGGTGAAGAGGAAAGCTCCATGTAGCCAGGGGTGCACTAAAGACAAGGACGGCTGAGGTTTAGATATTGGCATAAAATAATCAGCCAGACTCCAGGAGCTCCAGCTCCTGATCATAACCAAACCAATGGCGGTTGAACTTTCTCAATGCAGCCTATAAGATGGGCTTGTAAATAGACCACTCTCCATTTACATGGAAGGCTACCAGAGAATGATCCGCAGGTATGTCAGGTTGATCTTCCCTCCCTGGAAAAATACATGAGACAATCCCAGCTGACAGAACCACAGACAGGGCTTGTTTCAATTGGGTGGCTCAAGCAGAGGACTTCTCACTTGAGGCATATATGGTGGCTTCCCATATTTTTCCTTGTCAACTTGGATCTCTTAGTCCTTCAACTCTGCCAATTACCCTTGTTCCCTTTCTCACATTCTCCACCCACCCCTTCCAGCATCGTCTTCCGTCAGTGGGTGTGGATGTTTGTTTTGTCTGGCAGCTCTTCCCTGCTGCTTATTAA
>NW_015232275.1:0-738 GCF_001447785.1 Gekko japonicus | reverse complement strand
AAGATTTCGAATGCTGTGAGATTTTATTTTAGTCTATCCCTCATTGGAGTGTATTTCTCTGGTCTGGGGACAGGGGAGATAACTCTACACAGCCAATCGCCCCACTACAAAGAAGAAGATGCTGTCAGGTTGCCTCCATGCTTGAGAGGAGATGGATGGAGCATAAGAGCAGAGTCTCACTAATTACTCTCAGCATTCCACAATACATCTGCCCATCAGTTGCCAGTGTTGACATGTTGCCAATGAACATTTATTTCCTTCACTTTGTTTTCCCCAGAACTAAATCCAAAACAAATGGTCAATATATAAACGAAGCTTGTTATTCCTGTTTGGTCCTTGAATCTGTGAAGCATCTTTATTAGGCTGTATGCTAATTAACTGCTCACCTATATGGATGGACTGTTAACTTCCATTTCATTGTATCTGAAGAAGTGTGTGTGCACACGAAAGCTTATACCTTGAATAAAACTTTGTTTGTCTTGGAGGTGCCACCGGACTCAGACTTTGTTCCATGGGTAGTTGTGCATGGAACTGCAGAGCACAGGCATCTACCAGGCACAGACTGGCCATTGAACTTAAAGGGAAAGTTCCTGGTGGGCCACTGCCCTGGAGGGCTGCTGGCAGCCAGGAGCAAACAGAGCCAAACACCAGTAGCTCTGCTTAGCACTGCAGAGACCACTCAGCCTGGTTTGCTCTGGGGTCATTTTGACGGAGGAGGAGATTGGATTTATATCCTGC
>NW_015232274.1:0-737 GCF_001447785.1 Gekko japonicus | reverse complement strand
CATTAGCTACGGGCCTAACAAATGTTCAGAAATTTCCCAAACCAGAGCTGGCAAGTGGATTCAACCTTCCTCCAACTTAATCCTAAACAGAGTTATACCTTCTTAAATCCATTGGAGTCAATGGGTCTAGAAGGATATAATTGCACTGTAAGGGGCTTATCTGTTAGTGGAAGGCTCTGCAGGCTGGATGAAAGCATATGAGCTTTCCCCAGTGGAGTCATAGGAACATAACAGGATCTCCTCTAATGCTGAGTTCAGGAGAATTCCTAAGCTCCTTAAGGAGGAATGTACCTCACATCCCACATATTTAGCTCACTCTGGTATGGGCTAGATGTGTTGAATGTGGCAGTATATGTCACAATTTTGTGCCTTGCCATGGTTTTGTCTCCATTCTGCTTAGCCCAAAGAAGCAGGTAACAGCAGACTACAGCCAAGGTTGGGCTTGACTTTCAGACATCACAAAGCCTATGGGCATTCCAATTCTCTGCCACATGGGTTATAATCACTACTGATTCCACTCGTGGCACTGATGCTGCAGGTTAACAACATTAAGATTAACCTGCTGTAGAAAACAGGTTCTGTTTCACATTGGAAACAGAGAAGCAGCAAGGTGAGGACCATAGACTGCTATGTGATGAAGCAATAGACTGTGGATTCCTTTATTCCACAGAGATGCCCTGTTTGCACACAACTTCAGAATGCATTGCATGGGAGTCTTGACTGTCAGGTCAAATATC
>NW_015232273.1:0-737 GCF_001447785.1 Gekko japonicus | reverse complement strand
GTCTACTCAGTGAATCCCAGCTCTGAACAAACATGCTTAGAAATCTCCCCCAGTCCATAGCTTCTGTAACGTTTAAGGGAGAGGAAGACATTACACAGAAAACTCCAGTCATGAAGGTGGCTGTCTTCCACTTCAGCCACTCCATGGAAGTTGCCTTTGGCAACGTAATCCAGGCAAAAATCAGCAAAAGGTTTAACTAGTCCCACTTATACCACCTATAGAGAAGCAAAGATGAGAAGAATTTTTGCTTACGACAACATCCAGTCTGTAGAAGTGCTAGCGTCTTTCCACCTGGTGCTGCACAGAGGTCAAGGAGTAAGTCACCAGGCTGCACATTGAGAGCCAATACAGGCAGGATTGATGCAGCATCCAAGAGGTAGTAGCCCAGGATTCCAAGCGTGTCTGGTCTTCAAAAGAAGATAAAGCAGGACACTACATCAACTATATGTGCAGGGTATACAAACCGTACAACAGCTGCTGTGAAAAATTTCTGGCTGCCATTCATGCTTCAGCATCCATTTGCAAATGGGGCTTCAAGTACACAAGAGTACAAGATCCTGCTAAGGACTCTGACACCAATCTGCTTTCCTTCCATCTAGTCTTATCCTAGAAGGAAAGACAGTGTCCATACTCCATGATATTAAATGAAAACGCTTCTGAAGCAAAAACTAAATGCAGTAAAACAATCAGCAGCAGAAAAGGGATTTGTTGTCACTGACAGCAGCCAGATATTTTAG
>NW_015232272.1:0-737 GCF_001447785.1 Gekko japonicus | reverse complement strand
CTTGGAATATGTCCTGTCTTTCCACAGACTGATCTACCGTTCCTGGTTCTTTTGATTTCAAAGTAGAATAGAGATCTGATGGTTAGATTCTAGAAAAACAGATTCTAGTGGGTCTTATGCTGCCAGTCCTCAGAACTGAGGCTCTGTTGCTGAAGAGCATAGGCAGTTTAGTTGGTGGGAGCTAGACACAAAGATACACTTCTTGGTTCACCACTCCAAATAAACAAAGAACTACAAGGAGGTCTGTTCAGCCGCCTCACTAGGCTGGCTGGCTACATAATTTTCTAAGGCAAATTCCCATGCTAGTTTTTCTCATTTTCCACAGTTTTGATAAGGCAACAAAGAATAAGGCAACTTCATGTGTTCTGCTGACAGCAGTCATTGCTGCTCATTCTATGACAAGACTGTCAGGGTCAAGGAAATACCATCTAGAGATAAACACTGGCAGCGCAGAAGTCATCTTTTGTAATGAAAAGTTCAGATACTCCCCGGCCTGTGAACCTTTTGACATATTCAAGGCATGTTTGTTTATTCAGAAGCTACTCCCTGGGTGTTCATTGGGACTTTCATATAAGTAAATGTGCACAGACTGTAGCATTAGGTTGTGAGCCTTGGGTCATTTACTCCAGAAAAGACCCGCTGTCTTGATCTCTGGGTGCTTTAATATGACACAGAACTAGCAACAAATAAAGTTCTCTTGCTGTCTCTAATCTGGATTTTATCGTGTGTGTGTGTGT
>NW_015232271.1:0-737 GCF_001447785.1 Gekko japonicus | reverse complement strand
ACTGAGCAGAGTCTGAAGCCTTCCTCCAGGCTAAGGAGCTTTCCTCCTGCGCTATAGAGGAAGGCTCTTTAGGCTAGATGAAGGCTCTTTAGAGGATGTTTGGGTCTGTGTATCTTTCCACAGTCACAGGGCTCGTGGGGCTGTTCCGGCTGTTCTCTGCTCAGTCCAAATCAGGGCCCAGCACAATATTTAAAATAATATTTAATAATATTTAAAAGAATAACACTATTTAAAACAAAACAAAAACACCTGGCATAGCACTTGGGGTGTCTTCTGAGTAAGAGAGCCTCATCAGTATGTTCTGTTGTCACCGCTGTTCTCTCTGGGTCTGCTGAGGTGATAAAATTAGAGCCTTCTGTTGGTGTCCTCAGAAACAGGAACAGGATCTCACTTTGTCATTGATCCAGGTGTTTGACTCTTGCAAGGGAAAGGGGAAGCTCCTTTGCCACCACAGTATCCATTTCCCCTCAGCAGGGGATTAATACAGGCATTTCTTGTGGCACCTGGAAGGATGCCTGACACTGGGGTCAACATCATGTTTAACTGGGCTCTGTTGCTCCCTTGACCGGAAAGAAGAGATGGGGTCAGCTGTCAAGAACAATTTTCTATTCTTGTCTCTTGTGCTCCACAGTCAAGATGACTCCTCTGCCCTGTCTGCCTCTAGGCTGATCCTTCCTGCTAACTTCTGAGAGTTGCCAAGTGGGTTTACTTGGTGGGTCTGCATCAAATTCTAACCT
>NW_015232270.1:0-737 GCF_001447785.1 Gekko japonicus | reverse complement strand
ATGTGTGCTATACATTTATTCAGTCTGGCACTGATTACGTTAGCCTTTAATGGGGAAAAATCTAACTTATTAGATGGCAATACTTCAGTGATTTCTGAATCTCTTGGAAAGTAAGAATGAAGCTTCTATACTTTCTTAAGTAGAAACAATACAACTACTGAAAAGGAATAATGCATTATACAAAGAAGGAGTAATTCAAACATCTCACCTGTACAGTTCTTGCAATGTTTCTTTTTGATCTCTAATGGTTTATATGTCCCATGTATCTTTTATCAGCCAAGCTTGTCCTATAAGAAAAGAGATATCCAATTACTGTGCTACTCAACAAAGCACAATCACATTAAATAAACCATTTATTAAAAAAACACCACCCTGATGAATACACTTAATCTAATTGCATACTTAATTCAATATACATTAGCCCTAATGAAAAGCTTTTTGCACCCAATGAAGCATCCAGCTCCTCATAATCCAGCTCATCAACCTTTTGGTTGCCCTCAGACCATATAAACCAAGCCACATTTACAATGAAATCCTAAACACAGTCAGCCCATTGAAATCCGTGAGCTCAAACTGAAGTAACTCTGCATAAGGTTGTACTGTTAGATATTTTGCAAGGGACTGAGGCAAATTTCCTGCTGTAAATTTACCATCAGTTTACTGGGGAAATGAATGTAACCATAGCTGACTTACCATGATTAACTTGGGGAAGTTACTGACAGATTACATATAGTGGG
>NW_015232269.1:0-737 GCF_001447785.1 Gekko japonicus | reverse complement strand
AAAATGGAGGAGAGGAGACTGGTGTAAGCCGCTTTTGGGGAGACAGGTGGCGTATAAATTAACTAAACAAAATAAAATACTTTAAACTTCATGGGCACCTGCATTGCTGTATCTTATTATGATAGAGGAAAGTAGCAACATCTGAATTATGTAAATGTTTTAAATACAGGTTAAATACAGGTGGCCTGCTCAGTGCAAGAAGTAATATGACCCTGGCCCTTTCTGTTACGGTAGATGTCAGATGTGGATTTAGAGGGGAAGTAGAAGGCCTTTGTTCACATACAGGCAGAAGACAAATCTGGCACCAATTAAGTTTTAAAAGTATGCACCTGGCATACAGCGCTTGAATTGCGTAGGAAAGCATCTCTTTGCTGGCACACAGCCTCATGATATGGCCCTGAAAATGCAATTTTGATTTGAAGTACATGCATGATCTGTACCAGACTTTTGCCTGGCCTGACTGTGTAAAAGATGGTGGCAGTGAAGTGTTTAAAAATTTATATGCTTAATACAGGATTGTTTGTGGAATTTCCTATAGCTGGGAGCCAGGATATTAACCAGGCTTCCAAGAGAGACAGTCTTAATTTGCAGCCAGTCTTACAGTATTTATGAGGCACACAGAGATGTAGTTGCATTAGTGGTTTTGACAAGGGTATGGTCTTTTAATTAACATGACCTTCTGAAAAAGTTTCTGTTAGAACAGCTGTGTTAAAATCAGCAGACATTGCACTGTTTTC
>NW_015232268.1:0-737 GCF_001447785.1 Gekko japonicus | reverse complement strand
CTGAAGATGCCATCCTGAGCCAAAATGGTGTGGGGGACATTATTTGCCCCCTCTGTATACATGGAGCCTCTCCAATGGAGCAAACAATTTCAGCCCAGGAAAGTGGTGTGGAGGGGGAGGCAGGAGCCCCTGCTCTCCCTGTGCCATATTCCTAGACCAAATAGGGCCCCCACTGCATTTTAAAAGGCATTCCCACTGGGAACTCCAAGGTTGAATGTGTCTGTGAGACCCTGTGGTAGACTCTCAGAAGACGAGCCTTTGTATGTGGTATTATTGTGAAATTCTGCAGGATAACGGTAGGGCAAGATACAAAGATAGCAAAACAACAACAGCGATGATGATGGTAATATACATTTGTATCCTGCCTTTTCCCATGGCTCAAAATAGCATACAATCCATAATTTAAAACATCGGGTGTAAACAATACCAAACAACTTCTGAATATAAGGGGTAAGCACTCATGAATACCCAAATACAAATGTGTCACAGCAGGTATTATAAACTCTGGAAGCAATCTGTGGAAAACATATGAATAAAATGAAGAATAAAAATGATCTCTGAGGGAGTATTTGAAAGTTCAGGCCATATTTTTAAAACAGAATATAGAAGAATACCAATTCCCCAATAGATTCATAATCAGTAATAAATTCAATCTGTTTTTTAGCTACTGTAAAACTGGGCTCTTTTTGTAAAATCAGCAGGGGAAAGCCATTTTACACCATCGGATAGTGATCAGA
>NW_015232267.1:0-737 GCF_001447785.1 Gekko japonicus | reverse complement strand
GAGGAAGGGCTGCCGCTCAGCTCACTTCTTCTCACTGTGCAAACTGAAACGGCATTCTCTGTACTGTTGGATTATATTCAGGTGAACAAGGAGAGCATGAACTCTGTTTTTCTTTACCACTCCGTGAGTTTCACACAGTTGAGAAGGTGAAATCCTCAACTAGGGCTTGAGTTCTGGCACAGCTAAGTAAATTCCCCTGGGAGAGAGCACGCACCTGCGGCTCCTGTTTCAACTGCACTGTGCTTTCTCATTCCAGATCTTTGCAGCCCTAAACGGCTGTGGCCCTGCATATTCTAAGGAGTATATTTGTATCTCGTGCTGTCTCGTGACCAGTTTTTGATGGAAATAAATGGAACTCTTCGGAGATGAATATGCATAGGTGTAAAGCACTCTGTCCAATGATACCCAAAGGCTCAGGAGCCACGTGCGGCTCTTCGGCATGCCACCGGTGGCTCTTCTAAGCACCATTCTCCAGTGTGGCCTCCTGCTCCATATTTAGGATTGCTAACAAGCCTCAAGAAAAATACCTTGCCCCATTAGAGTGTTGAAACAGGCAGCTGATGCTTTTAATGGCCTGGAGGTCAGTAGCATTCCAGCAAGGTTCTATTAAAGGGCAGAACATTTTTTTCAGCAGACCAGTTACAAATCCTATACATGTTTTAGGAACATGGACAAGGCAGATGGTTTGCACCTTGAAACAGCCTGCATAAGCCCTGCTGGATCAGACCAGCGGTCCA
>NW_015232266.1:0-737 GCF_001447785.1 Gekko japonicus | reverse complement strand
ATGCAGGTAGGGAAGAGATTGATCTCTCCCCAGTTTGTTTGTTACCTGTTTTCCCTTTAACTGGCTAGCAGCTCAATCCTAACCATGTTCCTTTGGAAGCAAGTCCCACTGAATTCCATGGGGCTCGCTCCTAGGAAAGTGTGCACAACATTGCAGCCTTAGATTACTTGGCAGTCATTACCTTGTTACATTCTGTCAGGCTAAATATGGCTTTCAGGACCAGGGAAAAAGTATAGCGAAAGGAATGCCCTGTGTGAAGTGACCTTTGAAAACGAGCCAGAGGAAAAGCCATAGGCTTGTGTCCTCATGTGACCTGGAGAGTGACTTGCAGTAACTAAACTTTTACAAGGCATTCACAGAACTGTTATTTATCGCAGCCAATAAATGGAGAAAAGGAACAGGACACCAGGGTGGTGTGTATTGCTACTAACTGCTGCAGTGTGTAGCTAACTTATATCACAGAAAGACTACTTAGATATAATTTACAACAGTAATTACAGTCTTGCCCCAGACACACGTTTAAGGGGTTCTTAGTGTTTGAGAAAGTAGCCAACTAATTTTGCAGATATATACTGCCAATAGAATTTTTTAAAATGGTGATGTTTCCAGGCCTCATTCCGATGGCATTTTATTTCAAGGCTGGAGAGAGTTGTGTGATTTGGGATCTTTTCCCCCAGTGTACTTTCAGCCTAGTCTACCTTATGGGGCTGTTGTGAGGATGAAATGGAGGACAGGAG
>NW_015232265.1:0-737 GCF_001447785.1 Gekko japonicus | reverse complement strand
TTTTTTAATCCTTCCAAATGAAGAAAAGGGTGGAGATATTTTTAGATATTTCTTCTAGAAGCTTCAGTCTGCTTTGAGACAAAAAGTGTTTCATGTTCACTCTGACTCTGTAGTAACACCTTTCAAGTCCTTGACAGTGTGCAGAATTTTTAAAACAGTATTTTATTTTAGGCAGTAACGTGGCAATTATTGCTAGAAGATAGGCAAAGGACAGGGAGAGAGGTTGCATTGAATAATTTAAGGCGTGAAGATCTCTTTCAGCCATTATCAAGAAAGCGATTCAGTTCTTCTGCCGGCATAATAGATTTTCTCCAGCCGCACAGCTTCATAATGAAACCTGAAATCTTTTAGGGAGCAGGAGTGTCGTTGCGGTGCTCTCTGTTTGTCTCTGTTGAGTCAGCAATGGATTTATTTCAGAGTGATGGTGCCTTGAGCAAACATCTTTTTGATGCGGCAAAGCATTTCACTGCTGTATCCTGAGATGTTACATCTGCCCTGTAACCAGGCTGTACCTGTTGAAGATTCTCAAGGTGTCCTCCAGGCAGTGGACAGTCAAGAGAAATGAGGAAGTGCTTGCCTTTATGTTGTGCTGAGAAAGGAGGAGATGCTTTTGGATGCTGGTTTTGGGGGTTTTTAACCTCTCATTGGGTGTTTCCACGAAGGTTATTTCAGCATCCCGAACGGAATGCTACTTGGAAGAGGGGTTTCTTCCTCCTTCTCCAGATCATCATGGGGCT
>NW_015232264.1:0-737 GCF_001447785.1 Gekko japonicus | reverse complement strand
GTTCAGTTTCTGTCATGTACTGCAGCCATAGAAACCACGTGCGTACAAACCTAGAGTATATCATGATGGATACCACCTCAAATTTAGGAAACACTTCATCTTGGCAATGTCTTGCAGGTCATATTTGACTGCACAACTGATTTTAACCGGTGCCTATTAGCAAATAGAGAATCTGTTCTAAAACTGGAACTGGAAGCTGGGCAGACATCACACAACAGGAGGTATATTAAGAATCTGATGGGGCACCTCATGGGTCAGTGTATTGAGTCACAAGATGGGCAAGACTTGTCTAACATGTATTAGCACTTTAGTAGATACTTGCTACAAGGACCCCACCCCTTCCTCCAGCAGAGACCTCTTTGGTTTTGGACTTAGTTTTTAATAGGCACCCCCTTCTAGAGCCTAAGTGTCAGGGGATCTGAAACTTGGGGAGTCTCATTAAGGCACCTGGTTACAGACATGACATTGGAAAGTATCAGGAAAGCCTGGGAAAGACTGGTCCAAGATATGTTGGGTCTAACAGATGGCGGCCCAACAGGCTGCATAAGGATGGAGGGCCTACTTTGCATGCTTGGAAGGAGGGAGACTGGTTCTGGGCGATTCCCACCCATGCGGGTATTTCGTGAGGGGAGGAGCTTGGTGATTATTAGTGCAATGCTCACCCTCATGCTGGTCGCCAACCTGGGGCTGGGTAGGAATTTTTGCCCCCCCCTTTCAGATTGGCCAAGAAAGGGGTG
>NW_015232263.1:0-737 GCF_001447785.1 Gekko japonicus | reverse complement strand
CCACACCAAGAAACAGCCAAGACACAGAACCAGCTCTCAGACCGTGGTCCCCAGCACCCTCTGAAATACTGTGAACCCAGACATAAGCTGTAAATACATTTTTAAAAATGACCAGTGAGTTCCAGACTTCATACAAATATGCCTTGTCTGAGAGACAGCTTGTTCATCCAGTTTGGAAATATACCAAGTTGTTTATTTCATTAATGTTCTTCTCTGGTCCCCTCCCACGTCCACTGCAGCAGCTTTAATAACTCCCAATACTGGACGCTTGAAATATATTTTGCACCCCATCAATTGCCTGTGGAACAACAGAGGTGAGAGAGTCTGGCCTGCCAGAACCATTTTGATCTTCCCTTTGAACTCAGCTCTACAAGACTCACTCCTGGAGTCTTGGTACCTTTCCTACTGGCCTCCTTAACAAGAACCCAGCAAGCCAGCTATTGTCTGCTAGACAGCATACAGTTGCAAATTAACTGCTCTGCCATTCAGTGGCTTTCCCCTCATTCACAGCAATCCAGTGAACCAGATTCCAAAAGAAGACAACTGTGAAGCTTATTTAAAAGCGTTTAAATCAAACTGGATTCCAACACTTCATTACACGGCCCATCTAACAACTGGAGCATATTATACAAATAAAGCAAAACCAGATCGCAGGCCCCAGATAGCCTGCTGGAAATGTTAACATGGTGCAATAAATCTTACAGCATCTGGGAATGTATTTCTCTGGTCTGGGGACA
>NW_015232262.1:0-737 GCF_001447785.1 Gekko japonicus | reverse complement strand
CAGTTACTGGTAAGCAACCTGCTTTTGTCTTGGTGTGCCATAGTACTGACGGTATTATGTCTGGGGAAGCTGTGTGCTTGTGGGGCGATTGGGGGAATCAGTTAAAGACTGTAATTCTAGGATCATTCCTCATGTGGCAATTTCAAGATGCAGAAGTGTCCTTGTGAATTATTGCAAGTACATTGTCAGAATGGTGCACACTGGGGAAAATATCTGTGGAAATGTTGCTGCGTATGCATCAGGAAGGCATGGCCTCTCTGCACCAAGCAGTAATGTATGGCATGCAGTTCCCATCCTCCTTCTAGCCAAGGATCTTGGGGATCCAGAACAGTGCAGATAACAGATGCTCATACATGTGCCTGCATTGTGTTTTACATCATGCGCGCGCACGCACACACGCACAGATCCATCGGCCCACCACACATACAGTTATTTCCAAGATAGAGACTGAATTGCCCATTACTTCCATCTTAAGATCACAGCCAGGGTCTGGGGTTCCCCGACACAATCTAAGGGGAAATATAATTGAGATTTTGGCAGCACTGTTGTTGACTTCCAGATATTTCAGATTAATCAAGCTGTGGATCAGACTGACAGTGCACAGAAAATCAGAAACGGATCTCGCATGGCTTTGGTCAAATTAATCACGGCCCTTTTCAACAGGAGCTTAAAATGATGCAGTGTAGCCAGGATTTTTTTAATTTGGGAAGCCTTTAAATAAGTCAGGGGGCACCTGC
>NW_015232261.1:0-737 GCF_001447785.1 Gekko japonicus | reverse complement strand
GCCAAAATCTCCATCTCATCTGGCACCGATTGTGAGGACAGGCAAGGTGCTATGTAAGAATGGAGAACAGCTCTTTCTTTGGGGATAGGGCTTGCTGTTTCCCTGGCGGCAGTCGGCAACCTCTGACCCCGTACTCAGTCCCCTGCCGTTGATCATCTGAGTAGCAGGAGAAAAAATGG
The DNA here is from genome assembly GCF_001447785.1 of Gekko japonicus. Lineage (NCBI taxonomy): Eukaryota > Metazoa > Chordata > Lepidosauria > Squamata > Gekkonidae > Gekko > Gekko japonicus. The sequence goes on along the minus strand of NW_015232261.1, from coordinate 558 downwards.
GGATGAAGCATCTCTCTTGATTCTTGACACTTTTGGGAATTCTCCCAATCTCTATGGCAAAGATCATAGTTATGGGGCGTTCCTAGAGCATCATACCCAGAAATTCTGTCACAACTTCTTGACACGCCACTTTCCCCAGGCACCACCCAAAAATCTCCAAGGATCTCACATTTGGAGAGATGACCTCAGGTAATTTTGTCTAGGAGGGTCCCTTAAGGGAAGGGCCGTAGTGTCAGTGGTGCAGTCTTTACGTTGCACACAGTAGGTACCAAGTTGAGTTCCCAACATCTCCAGTTATATGGTTCAGGTAGTAGCTGTTGGGTAAATCATCTGCCTTCCACATAGGGGGCATGACGGTGTCCTTGAAAGACCAGTGGTCTGAATCAGTCGAAGGCTGCTTCCCAGGGAGACCTCTCACCCATCCCCTGCCTTTGGTCTCCTGATGTGGAACCAGAAGTGATGTCATGTGCCGCCAGGCCACTCCAGTAATACCTCCAGATTCTATGGTGAAATATCATGTGACACCCAGCCAGAGCCAGTTTGGTCTAGTGGTTAGGA
>NW_015232260.1:0-737 GCF_001447785.1 Gekko japonicus | reverse complement strand
GATTATGCTACTCTTTGGAAACAGGATGCTAAATTCTTATATACTCAACACCAAGTTGAAAAGAGAGGCTCTCTCTGATTATGGAAAATTAGACTATTATAAGCGCCTGCCTTGCTGTATCTGATAGAGCCAGTAATGTGCCTTCCCATTACATAACTGATGAGTTATAAAGCTCATTTTAAACAACTATTCATCTAAAAAGGTTTTGCTTTATCTCCATATAAAAGCTACTCCCCCCGCCATCCATCCTTTGCTGCTGTGTAGCAGAGCTGCATCTCAGCAAATAACTGATGACAAATGTATTAGAAGATATATGTACTCATAACTTTGGTGAACACCTGTTTCTGATGCCAAACCTCTAAGTCCCGATTGTCTATGATTTGTTTGATCCCTGAAGAACATTCATTGGCTGGCAACCAAATTCCTTACACGTGTGCCAGTGATATTTTTTTGTCCTATAAAAGAATTATTAAAATATGTAGCTTCAGAAAAGGATTGTGCTTGTGAGTGAATGTATCAATTCCATGTATTAGGAGATGGTCAGTTTTGAAAATGAGGCATTACAGAGAAAATAAATTCACATGCCAATTTGGGGAGGGGTAGGACAACTTAAAAGGGGCTCAGCCTCTTTTCTCCCCCCAGGAAATACTAGCCTTGTTCACATTTTACAAAGACATATGCAAGTACATGCATATATGTGCATATACCTGTTTCTAAGAAAAAGCCAATGTGCATTC
>NW_015232259.1:0-737 GCF_001447785.1 Gekko japonicus | reverse complement strand
CACTACACCAAACTGGCTCTCAGCGGAACGCCTCTTCCAGAACGGAGTCTGCCAAGCTGCATCTTTTAGAAAGGCTTTTTCAAAAGATGTGCCGCTCAGTATATTATGGGCCCTTTAGTCGGTTTTTAATCCATCCACCCAATTGATTAACTGGTGTCACATTGCAGCCCTTCAGCTGGGACTCTCAGAACGGTCTCTTGCACCACGGAAAAGTTTCTTGTTCTGGAGGAAAAGTGCTTCCTTAAGGAGGGGGGAATCCATGGGATCCAGCCCCCTACATAAAAACTGCTCGTTTAAAAAAATAATAATTGTACTTCTGTTTAGACCCCTGATGAGGTAAAACTACCTTAACGTGCCAGCTTTTGAGCTTCACAGAACTCTTCATTGATTGGAATGGAAAGAGCAGGATCTTAAATATGGCCATCGATGGGCAGATTAGGGAGAGTATGCGTTCAAACTAGATTATGCAACTGCTGATAAAGGATTTGATGGGCTCTTGTCAGTTTTCAAACTCTGGTGTAATCTTTCTTGATTGCTCTTCGCTAGAGAAAAAAAAGCAGGCATTGGCATCAGCCTTGAGGATTCCAGAAGAGCCTCCTTTATTCAAAAGTAATTTAACATTCTGATGTATGAGGGAAATGTGTATGTTTTCTTTTGTGTGTGTGCTTGCTTGCTTGCATGCCTGGGAGAAATGGGTGACTTATGGCAACCCCTACTGGGGTCTGGATGTTTCAGAG
>NW_015232258.1:0-737 GCF_001447785.1 Gekko japonicus | reverse complement strand
ACCATTTTAAGCACTTTAAACTCAGTTGTTTAAACTAGCATTATAAAAGATGCTAGAGGAAACCAGTTATCAAAGCATCCAATGCACAATTCTTATACCACAGGAAGTGCAGGGTTGCTGGATCCATTCTGCATATCAGTATCAAAAGGGTTTTTAACTTGGCTGATACCACTCTTCCTCCTGGCGTCTGACATGATTACAGTCTTTGCCCATGATTTGTACCTCTGTGTCATAACACATACAAACACACAAATACACTTGATTTTTATATTTGTATGTTACCAGTGTGCGCTAGATCTCCAAAGGAATGGCAACAATGATTTTCCTGTAATATTGGAATTGAATTTTAATCTGTTTCATGGACTGGTGGTTGAGTGGTGATACAACAGAATTAGAAAAGCTAGTAATTGCTTCGCCTTGTTGAACTATTTTTACTCATTTGGAGAAAACTATGTTTAGCAGGCCCTCTGTAACAAAATTCAAAGCCTTCAAAAATTAAGCACTTATAGGTAAAAATTCAGCACAGTTAGGCACACTTAAGTCTATTTATTTCAAGGGTGACTGCGGTGTTCAGGTACCCTACTCACAGAAACAGTTCTAAATAAAAACTATTTTTTCCAGTGAAAGAATGCTGCATAATGTGTTATATAACTTAGGAAAAAACTATCCTACCATCTGGTGTTGTCCTTTTACTTGGCAATGATAAATTATTATATTATTATACCAGGTTTTAACTG
>NW_015232257.1:0-737 GCF_001447785.1 Gekko japonicus | reverse complement strand
TTATATAAGAAGTCAGAGAGGGCCTGGAGATCTAGATGTAATCGCCAATGTAGCCAGTTTGGAGAGTGTGCATGACTCACAGACACACCTGGCAACCCGGTTCATAAAGTGGAAGGCACACAAGTGACGTATCAGTACCATCCTAGAGCAGTTGAGTACAGACAAAGCTTCAGAGGAAAAGTGGTACCTTCAGGGGGTGAAGGGGACATGGGAAAAACTCACCAGTGCCACTCAGGAGGGCTTGGAGAGGTGCATCAAGGAAGAGGAATCAAGACTCCTTGACTCAGTCGAAAGTGAGCACGAAACTGGAGATGCTCCCAACCAAGCTCTGCCTCCTCTGAGTGTTGTTCCAACCAGAAGCACACCTTCAAGGGCTCATTTCACAGCTCCTTCATCCCATAGGAGGCTCATCCCAAGCCAGGTTGTGCCTACAGTGCTCCAGCCAATGGCTTCAGTTCCTGTGCCAATACTGGCAGCTTACCCGCGACTCCTGCCCCCCATGACATCCGCTCCTCCTGTACCAGCACACCGTGCACCTACAACCCCTGTTTGGAGTCGGCCTGTGCCCCCTGTGGTTTTGGCAACTCCTGCAGCTCCTGTCTCATCATTCCTAGCACCAGCAGCACCCAACTTGAGATGGGTGCCACTAGTGGAAAGCAACTGGAGCTGGTTCATGCCTGCAGTACCTCTGTCAGTGTCCATGGCTCCCACACCGGTGTCCCCAGGGTCAGCGGCAC
>NW_015232256.1:0-737 GCF_001447785.1 Gekko japonicus | reverse complement strand
TCCACCACAACTTGTTTGTATACTTCTTGAAAAGGAACCTCCTTATATTGTGTGGTTTGAAACACCACCTGCCACATAAAACCCAAATGTTTCTTTGTTTTTCTATGATACAGGTTACTTAATGCTCCATGACAACTTTTATCTTCATGCAATATTTCCTGTGTAACTGTTTGTTTAACCAGATTTAATTCAAGTACTAAGCACAGAAGAATGATACACTGAAAAGAGTTCTGTTTATCACCACCAGACCAAAAGGTAAAGATTCTTTTCAACTCAAGAAATAACTTCTGAATCTTATTTTTTTAAGACTAAAAATACCTTGAAAATTTTGAGATATCTGCTGCCATGAAATAGCAGTTCAGTCTAGGTATCTCTGTAAAACTGCATAACTCTTCACTCTGTAAATGCTCAGAGTCTAAGCTAAAACTATATTTTCAAGGCAACAGAAAGCTGAATAGTTTTCTTGAAAGATTTGGCTGGTCTCTAAGATGGCACTGGATTCATATTTTGTTCTACTGCACCTAACATGGCTGCCCACCTGACAGTAGTTTTTTCCTTTCAAATTCCAGTCAGCAAAAGCTAGACTTATTCCTTGCCTGGGCAAGTAACACATACCCAGTAGAGGTAATTAGACTCTTCTAAGTTCTAGGCGGTGATTTTCTGCTAGGTAATAGTGGAAGGGATCAGGTGGAGTGGCTCCGATTAGCCTAGTTGCTTCAGGTGCCCCCACAGTTCAA
>NW_015232255.1:0-737 GCF_001447785.1 Gekko japonicus | reverse complement strand
GTACTGTTTATGCCTTTCATCATGCATGAGTTTCTTCTTTAAAGTTATGTAAGCACAAATTAAAAAAAGAGAGATGTATAAATCAGTCACACCTCCACTATCACTGCTTCTGTGTAACAAAGTCACTCTAGCAGATAAGCTACAAGCCATAACAGTCTCTTTTGTCATGGTGTCCCAGTTCTCACTGACATTGAGTTATATTGACAAAACATCATGATACAAACAGTGCATTGACCGAAAGTCATGCTGTGATTTTTCTGAGTTCTTTCTGCACCTCCCTCTCATAAGAAAATGACACTTCAGATAATCCATCATTGAGATCTAAGCATGTGAGGAGATCTTCCAGGGTTAATGGGGGCACTTAAATCATCTGGTTTCATCTCTCCGTGCACTTTAATAATTCTCTTGTCAGTATCAGTGGGAGTAGAGGAAGGGGAGTTGGTCACCAACTCATCAAATACGTCTTCTCTGCTGTTCTTTCCAAATGGGATGCGTAGTTGTGGAGAAGGTGAGGGAGAAAATGAAGAAAAGGTACTGTACTATTTTCAGGGGGGAAAACACACTGTAATTAAAGACAGTTCTGTCAAATAGCTACTGTTCCTGGATATATTATTGGTAAGGCTCTCTAAAAGGTTTTGTCCTTCATACACTTGCAAGTGGTAATACCAGTTAGCCAGCAATCTCTCCCAGTCGAAGCCCACTATTCAGCCTTGAGCACTAGGGATGCCAGCCTCCAG
>NW_015232254.1:0-737 GCF_001447785.1 Gekko japonicus | reverse complement strand
TTATTGAAGTGCATAATTGATTTTTCAAATGTAAATGTGCTGGGCACGGCAGAAATGGGAAGGAGAATCTGTGACATTACGAGCGCTAGGAATTAATGGCATGAACAGTTTCTGTCACAGATCGGTAGAACTGGTTTTCTCTGAGTTTGACCCAAGGGATGTAAGGGTTTACCTGAAAAGACTACATCGAGCATGCTTCCAGAGGGAACCCTGCCACTCCGGTAATAAAAGTTCACGCCCTAAACAGCTTTCCCCCCAGACCAAAAGCTGCACTTGGGCCACAATTCTGGGGAACTTATCTGTGCTGGTCTTTAAATGTCGCATTCTACAACCCAACTGCCAAACAGGTGATACGTTTCTTTAAATGAGTAACTCATTTAGCGACTTGAGAAAGCGGGAATAGCCAAGAATTCTGGGAGCTCTACAGCAGAGGCTTATGGGTTAAGAAAAGGGAAACAGAGACACAGGCAGAGAGGAAGGAAGTTTCATGGAAGTCTAGACAAAGTGATGACTAAAGCAGTAACGGCTGTCGTCGTCCCCCCCCCAGACACTTATCAGAAAGGCAAGTAGGGCAGAGTTAGATAAAAGGAAGACCAGGGTGCAGCCTGCCATGTGACTGGGGCCAGAGAACAGATGGAATCTTTCGCTCGTCTGGGCAAGGGCACTGCATCACTTAAGAGGCTTTGAGAGCCAAGGCACCTCAATCAAGACAGGGAGCTTGTTCCTTACAGGAGAGG
>NW_015232253.1:0-737 GCF_001447785.1 Gekko japonicus | reverse complement strand
GCTCCACCCTCAAATCTCCAGGTCTTTCTGAAGCTGGAGTTGGCACCCCTCGCATCCCCTCCTGTTGCTGCGCAAACTGCTTTTGAAACTGCCCTGTTTCCAAAGGGGCTTGTTGTTCTTTGAGAGAAGCCCCACCAGGTGTACGGAGTGAGTCATGCAGCTCTTTGGACTGTGCAGCTGCGATTGGCCCCATGACCTGAATCCTTAAAGCAGAACACCTGCACGAAAACAACACATGCCGCTGAGTCTTTCCCAAGAGCTAAGCCCTTCAGCCCAGAACGATCCCTCCCCCCCCACAAGTCGTTTCTACATTATTTGAAGCCGAACTCACCTAACAGTCATTTTAAAGCAGTGAAGAGTCTCAGCGCTGGCTGAGAAGCACGTAGCGTGGCCAGTTCCGAAACCAAATTAGAAGCTTTACAACTGGACATCTAGAGGCTTATTCCAACAAGGTGCAAACGGTATGTATCAGTTTTAACACAGAGGAGGGGAAATTACAATCAGCAGTTATAAAACAGTTTGCAATGACCAGCCAGCTGGCTAATAAAAATCCACAGAGCTCAGCCAGTCAAGAGACGTGGACCCACCTTGGCTAGGGGATTTCTAAGAGTTTTCCACGCCTCACAAATTGTTGCTAAGCTTGTCATGAAAGCCCTTGAACGACTGGTGGGATCTTAAATGGGGAGTAACAACCCCCCCGCCCAACAACCTAGACTGAAACCACAGACACAAAAACT
>NW_015232252.1:0-738 GCF_001447785.1 Gekko japonicus | reverse complement strand
CCCTAAGGGCCGGCCCACTCTAGGTGATCTCCTAGCTCGCCTACTTAGTGAGCTGGCCCTGGCCGTGCGACCTTGGGCCAATCACTCTGTCTCTCAGCCTAACACACTTCTCAAAATGGTGGTTGTGAGGATAAAATGGAGGAGAGGAGAACAAAATCATAAGCCACTTTGGGTCCTCACCAGTGGGAAAAATGGGGCCATAAATATCTAAAGATATAAATGCATGACCTGAATGGAGATTCCTGCAGAACACTCAGAAATTCCCACTTTCTATAAACCATAAATACGAGCGCAACTACTTAGTCACAGTTGTAAATCCCACTGACTCATATTTTAATATCTATCAGTTTACAACTATTATTTCCAAATGGTATGGTGAAATACATTAGCGACCATGAGAAACATGCTATGAATTTAACGAACTAAAGGTTCTGGTGAAGCCAGAAGACACTTCTGCAGAGAAAACTGCTGGCAGATTGCATCCCTGCATGATTTACTGTTCCAGCTATACTTTCTTCCAGTCATTCTCTGCTGTGATTGGTAATACTGTCACATGTCGATACAATTCAGCCATTCCTGATGCAGAGATATAGCCAAAGTACCCGCCCTCAGAGAAAGTGGCTTGTTGCAACTCTGAAAGTGTCACGGATTTAGGCTTCCCTCTATCCAGTCACAAAGCTTTATTAGAGTCTCATGCAGAAATATAGACAGGACTAGCAGAAAAGCCCGTTGTGAAAC
>NW_015232251.1:0-737 GCF_001447785.1 Gekko japonicus | reverse complement strand
TAGAAGGTGGATGGTACAATCAGACCTTTAGTCATTGGCTGTCACAGACAGCTTCTGTACAAAAAATAGTGCTGTCTAAAATTCTGCACCTGTGACCTGCCTGAAAAACATGGAAACTGAAGAAGTAAACAATTTTGAGTAGCTCTGTGCAGATTCTAGTCACACCTAGAGCTTGTTGAAACATTCAACAGACTCACATGGCAGAATTCCCCCTAGACTGACGTTCAGCATGAGGACTGCATTTATGAATGTTTCCCCATATCAGAATGCCCACAACCCCACAACAAAATGTCCTGCATGTAGAAAATAAGCATATAAAAGGGACAGAGGGGGATTCTATACTAATTTACTCCCAGATATGCAGGTTTTCTGCATGCAAGGACTTTTGGTGAAAAAGAGGTGAAGGCCCATTAAAAATGCAGTGCCCCCACCTAAAATCCAAGAGGTACTTTCTTGCACTGGACTATTCTATAAGAGTTGGCTGGACATGTAGCTCATGAGGTAGGCTGCAACAAGTGATGCGAGCCTGCCGTGGCCAGAAATGACTGATACACCATGAGCCCACCTTGCACATCAATCCACTGGTCTGCTGGCAAAGAAAAAGTGTAGTCAAATCTGGACCGAATTCTAACCACTCCTCTGTTTGTGGGAGAGTGCTAAATCTTTAGGAGTACCTCAGCACTTTATTTCCTTATCTTTAATGAAAGTTAATAATAATAACAATAATAATAATAACA
>NW_015232250.1:0-737 GCF_001447785.1 Gekko japonicus | reverse complement strand
CTTTGCATGCTGGGAAAGTTAAAGATGCCGCAAAAGTGGTGTGCTCGCAGATCTTAAAACCATGTTCCAGGACCCTCCCCTGTCTCTGGTCTTGGTCTCCTGTTCCCTCTGCAGTGCCTAAAATAGACTGGTCCATGTGATAGGGGAAAGTCCATGCACAGAAGTTCAGACTTCTTCTCGCTCACGTGTTCCAGTCTGGCTGCTCGTACACGCAAATGCAAAACACACATTCTCTCCACACCCCATGGAGGAAATGGTGTGAAACTGGCATGTAGAACCACAATCCCTCTGCAGTATCGTGGAGCTGTTATCCAGAAAGGTTGAGATCAGAGGAAAGCAATCTTTTTTGGCTCATATCCTGGGGGGAAATGCAATATCAAGCTGTGAAGTTGTTTGTGTATTGTCGAACAGAGGCAGGGAGGAAGGGAGACAAGGATTCTCCTTGGCCAGACGGATTGGGAGCAAGCTGAGCCCTAGCAGAACAGCCAGTGCTCCAGGGGCTCCGCTCAGACCCGACTGGTGTTACGCAGGCCAGGGAGGAGAAAATGGGCAATAACCCTACATAACTGCTTTCTCCCACACTGCTGTTGGCAGCACTGCCAGCATCTCTGGGGCTCGCCTCAGTTGCCTGGGCAGCAAACCAGATATGTGTGCCAAGCAAAATAATCTAGCATGCCGCCGTTTGGCATGCAAACCTGGGATTGTTAGCCCTGAGCGAGTTCATACAGAACCACAAT
>NW_015232249.1:0-738 GCF_001447785.1 Gekko japonicus | reverse complement strand
CTCTCTCAGCCCCACCTACCTCACAAGTGACTCTTCTTCTTCTTCCCTAAAATCATCATGTATATTTATTCCTTATTGTGACTTTCCACGTATGCCACCTCCGATAAACAACCAGTGTTTGGATTGCAGAAAAGTTATGGGTTATCTGTCTATGCAGAATTGATGGATGGGGAATCCAACCTTTAAATGAAATACACTTTTAATATCCTACTATCCCATCGGACAGTGCAAAACTAGATTAAATGTTGCTGGCATCATTTAATTCATAACTGAATGTGCTCCTCACTGAAATGGTGGTTAGTATTTGGAGAGCGTTGCTGTTGTTTGAGATTTTGCTCGATCCATTTCTTATCTCATGTTCACTATTGATTGTGGGATATTTTAACTGTCTGGTTATTTGTTCACAGCTGAAATTTTGCAGGACGGATATTGAACATAGGACTGAAGCAGGGTTGCTTTCGGCATGCCTTTTAAGAATGTGGCTTCAGCAAGTGTCAGATGAATGGCCCATCTAGCCTTTTCCCTTTCCTCCAGCAATGGCAAACGGTAGCTGTTGTTGAGGGCACACAGTTGAAACTGGGCAAATTAATTAAGATACAGCCAGGAAGGTAACACAAAATTCTCTTCCTGAAATGCCTCTGGTCTCCTTTAGTGAACATTTTTTCACTCCAGAAGACAAGATTTGGGCTTCTCTCATATCTTTTTTGCCATTAACCACAACTGATTTATAGTGACCCC
>NW_015232248.1:0-757 GCF_001447785.1 Gekko japonicus | reverse complement strand
CGGCAGGGTTAACCATAGGGATGCCAGGCTCGATCATCGTGCCGGTGGGGGGATTTGGGGAGGGCAGCCCGGGAGTGGGCAGCAATGTTCCCGATGCAACGATGTCACACAGACGTGACATCATCACATCAGCGACACTCTGCTTTTGGGGCAAACTCTATGGTTAAAATCGGGCTCAGACAATAGAGTTTTGCACAAAATGGAGAGCATCACAGTGTGATGTCCCTGACGCAATGATGTAACTTCCATGTGACGTCATCACACTGGGGACATTGCTGTTTAGGGGTGGGGCTTCCCCCACAGCTGGCTGGCTGTGAGCAGAAGCCCTGAAAATTGGGGGGTCCCATGCAGTGTTCTCTCTAAGCTGAGTTAGTGTGAGCCAGCTCACAGTTTTTTTAGCCCCTAGTTCACATGTTTTTTGTCTCAGCTTAGGAAGGAGGGTTCCAGAGCAAACTAATTTATGTAGCAGCCAAATCGCTCGCTCACAGCTTTAATGCCAGTAGGTCACAAAGTAGAATTTTTGCTCACAAGACTCCACAGCTTAGAGGGAACTTTGGTCCCATGCCCGGACCAGGGGTCTGGGAACCCTAATTAACCAGGACAGCTGTAGTGGGATCAGGGGACGAAATTCGGAGGAGGGGTGGTTGTGCCGGGAACTGGACATGGGTTGTTTTAGTATGGCATTTGGGTTTGGAGTTATGAGGAAGCCGAGGGGATCTTTGCCCCCCGGGGGTTAAAAACCCCAACGCCGAACTGC
>NW_015232247.1:0-737 GCF_001447785.1 Gekko japonicus | reverse complement strand
CTAATAAGGGAATGTCAGGTGCAAGCACTACAACCTGACTCAGCACGCCTGCCAGGTGATACCCTTGCCAGGAGGCTGCACTTAAGCAGGATATAAAAGAGGAAGAGGAAGCAGTAGCAAGGGGGCTAGGGTGGAGACCGGGAACTGCTGGACATTGTTGCTAATGTTAAGAAGCCCCCAGGGACTGAAGGGACGTGAGGAACCTTCTTGGTGTATATAGTTAGAAGGAACCCTTGCCCTCACATGCAACAAGCTGCACTGTATTTAGTAGCTTTTTAGAAGGGAGAGTAAACAACAAAATATTAGGACACTAAATGATGTGCTGGAGAAGCAACGAAGAGGCTTTGTTTCACCGCTGCACTCTGCGGTGCTAAAAGGGTTGCCAATATGTTGTCGGTATGTTAGACATTACAGAGACATAAGTAACCCACCCTGAACTGGGGTAACGTACCTGTGCCCCGGGGTACTCCGAAGCAGTCTCTGCAACGTGGTGGAAAGACTCCGCGTCACTGAAAAACCGCTCCGCAGCAGCGCCCTTCCCCATGTAGTGGGCGAAGGCTTCTTTCAGATCCGCCATGGAATGCAAGACCGAGTGGTCTCGTCCGTCTCCGGAATCTAGACCGAGGGCCTGAAACAACTTCACACCCGAAAGGATCACATCGACGCAGGCATTGACCCTGCAGAAGGGAAAGCAGAAAGGAGGTGCAAACTGACCAAACTCCCAAGGTGTACATGAA
>NW_015232246.1:0-738 GCF_001447785.1 Gekko japonicus | reverse complement strand
ACCCTACTTAGCTTCTAAGATCTCATGAGGTCGGGCTTGTCTGGACTATCCAGGTCTATGGCTGTAGCTACCCATAATCTTTATCCATCTTTGTAATAATTTCATTTGAACACATCTGCTTATTCTCCCATCTTTGGCACACAGAGAGACTGCGTTGCAAGCTTTGTTCTCGTATTTAGCACACACCCAAGACCATGTCACGGCCATCTGGGTGTGCGTGTGTGCAGAGGGCTATGTTACCAAGGTTCATTCCCTTCATCTTTTTGGATTCTTTTATACCCCAGCAAAGTTAGCAGCATATCTAAGGAGAATAATCCATGGCTCTGCATGGTTTTGGCACCATCTAAGAACAATAAGCCTGCCCCACAAATGCAAAGAACCGCTCATCATTCAAGGAAACCACAATAGTACCACAGACAGGACACAACGTGCAATGTTTATGAAACATGATGCACTGGGGTAACAAAGAACAACACATTGCAGTCCGAGAAGGTGTGCATTTTAATGAAAGTGCACTGCTGCAGCTCTAGGAAACTGGGACTGCACCCATGAACACATCACGCTACTGAAAGGGGGTGGTGGGGTCCTGTTTCAGAGTTCAGCCAGGGTGAATTGCAGGTGCCCACTGCAATGGTTGGCAGCAGGTGCAGTTGCCCATTTACCAAGCAGGGAAGGCCAGAATTCAATACTGTACCAGAGAAGTCAATACGACTGAATAGTACCAGAGGGCAGTCAGAT
>NW_015232245.1:0-738 GCF_001447785.1 Gekko japonicus | reverse complement strand
CCATTCAAAAGGCACAGGCTGCACTGAAATGCAGACCTAAACCACTGTTAACAACTGTGCATTGTTTACTTTACATATCCATTTGATGCTTTCCTGCTTGTGACTCCAATGCTGAAATCCCCAAGTCTTCTCAAGCCTTTTGGGGACACTTGTACAGAAAAGTGAATGTGCAGAACAGGAAAACCATTTGTTGCATCCATACTCAAATGTCTAATAATCCAATGCAGCCCCTCTCTTCAGCTGCTTTTTTATACCTCATGTGGTGCCAAGTGCAAAGTCATTTGCCAGCCTTCTCGATAGACAAATGCTCGAAATGACAAGCCTAATTCTAACACTGTCAGTAGCGCTGTATATGCAGAATAAAGTACATGACAACTGACAATGCAGCAGAAAATGGCTTTGTTTCTCCCCCTTTTTTCCTACCAGTCTCCTATCACAGAGACTGAATGTGAACTTGATAGTGGATTTGACAAGATTGCTTAGATGGTCCTTTCTTGTTAAGTTAGCAGAATGTATTGGGCAAGAAGATGTGTCAGTCACAAGAGGTGCAGGCTTACACTAGATCGATGGTAGTGATGGTGGAAGAGAATTTACCATGAGGGATGTCAATATCCATGGCAAATGTAACATCTTAACCAATGCTTCATCACTGCCAAAGATCGTACTTTTTACAGTATAATTTTCACAGCACTTACTCTGTGCCAGTTCTAATGAAAAGTGCCACATCTGGAATAATTT
>NW_015232244.1:0-738 GCF_001447785.1 Gekko japonicus | reverse complement strand
AACAACAACAACAATGAGTTCTTTGGGTCCAAAGAGCCTGGTGATTTAGCCTTGAGTTTTAGTATAAGTTGTGTACTAAAGACTGAAGAATGAGCGAAAACCAGGGAAATTACAAGATAGATTGATAATGGATGCTTCCACAATAGCTTTTTTCGTCTAACGCTGACCCCTAACCATTCATTCCTATATCCCCGAGAACCCAGATTACTTCCTCCTGCGCAATTGCATTCTCACGTCTTTCCTGTTGTCGTATTTATTTCTGCAGGTAGTGGGTTGCTGCTGCTGTTGCCTCCACTGCAAATTGCAGCACAATCATTTCAGGTGTGACCAGACACAGTGTTGTTGTCTCACTTGGTTGGCAGGTGTGGTTTTTGATCTAGTTGTTGATGGTGTGCAATGGTGTCTTTCTATGATACCGACATGCCAGTCTCCCTGCTATTACTTTCTCCATCCCCCTCTCTCTTCTACTGTGGAGTGCTTGGAGAAATCCTGTCTCCCTTTCATCTCAAGAGCCTAGGCGTTTTCTGGTGACCTGTTGATTCTGCCTTTACTATTAAAGTAAGTGCTGGGTGGGGTGGGCGCCATAGATATTGGTGATGGAGGCCTTTGATTCCAATCTGTTGTAGCAGCCAGGGCTATTTTTTCTGGGGGAACGCACCGCAACGGAGTTCCGGAACCTCTTTGACATAACTCTTTTTTAAATGATTAGAAGTTCATGAGTTTTCGGTATACAAATTG
>NW_015232243.1:0-738 GCF_001447785.1 Gekko japonicus | reverse complement strand
CAAGGGTCAGGAGGGAGCGGTTGGAATACAAGCTCCTTACCCTGAAACCATCTATTGATCACATTTGAGAAACAAAACCCACATTTTTTTTTATTTCACACCTCATAAGCCTGCGTATGTGGGATGGTGCTTCTCCTTGTGGCGAAGTTGCACCTGCAAAACCGATACAGCGGTGCCAGGGCAGCAATAGAGGCCTGAATGAGGAACATTCTATTAAGGTGCTCCATTGTCACACTCTCTGGGTCCGGGGAACGAATGTTTCCGATAAACACCGCAGGTTCGCTTTGTCCTTCAGACACAGATATTACGAACCGTTCATTTACATTTAAATTAAGGTGGAGCTGTTCGGCAGCGAGACAAACAGCTCGACAGAATCGGCTCTTGATGCAACAGAATGGCCGCATTATTCCACGGAGGTCATTTGTGTTCCTCAAAAACAATTGGCCGCGCTATTGTTAGCTGCCGTTGCTGCATGAGGCGCAGTGTGACGGTAATGAGATGGTGTGTTTTTCAAAGCTGGGAAGTGTGGCGTTAAGTGAGGGGCAGAGCAGGAGGGAAGGAGGGAGGGGAGTGGTGTTGGACCAGCTTTCCTGACTGCAAGGGAAAGGAGGGCGCCGGTGGATCAGGAGTGTGCCACTGGGAGTGAATAAAGATTACAAGGCTTAGCCTAGCTGGTTGTTTGGAACAGTATTTTGTAAAATAGCTAGCAATCCACCTAGCGATTCGAAAGCTTCGGCG
>NW_015232242.1:0-738 GCF_001447785.1 Gekko japonicus | reverse complement strand
GTATAAATGAAGTGAGTGGAATGAGATGAAAATGAAATGAAGGAGCTGAGAAGGAACTTTCTTTTCAAGGAAACCACTGGCCAATCAGAGTAGACAATGCTCTATGTTTCATACGATATGTCATACGATCAACAGGTGCTTCCTCAGCAAAGGTATTCATCTTTCCTTCCAATTTTCTACACCAAAGGGGACTGGCAAAGGTTGACCTAGCTATGGGAAGGGCCATGAGTGCACCTGCTACAGTGCCCCCTGCTGGTCAGGCCTGAGTAGGCTGTGGTAACTTGGAGGAAAGCTGGCTTTCCTTCCAGCCATGCATGTTGACCTGCCTGGCCTGACGGACTCTTTAGACACTGCATCTGATGAAACGGCTGTAAATCAAGGGAAATCTCAGACAGAAGGAACTGTTGGTGTGTTTTATGATGGAATTAGAGTAATTCATGAGGAACTGGGTGTTTATGTTAGCTCTGCTGCTGGGGCTGAAGAAAATGTTGCCAGCTGAACTTTGTGATAAACTGCCAGTACCACCCTTGCAATGGGGGCTGGAAACCACTTGCCAGAGTCTCCAGTCCAGCACCCATTGAGGATACTAACAAAGGTAATTCTTCTGCAATGACAGAGGAAGGGTGAGTGAAGTACATACTTTACTAAACAGAGATGTCCCAGGACTAAATTCGTCTGGACTTTGTCCCTTGAAGGGTTCTTCTCTTCCCCCAACCAACATTGTAATAATGTCATTCC
>NW_015232241.1:0-738 GCF_001447785.1 Gekko japonicus | reverse complement strand
CTTCAAACTGTCAGTCTGAACTCAGCCACAGTTTTCTCAAAGGGACAAAGGGTATGCAGCTGAGAGAAACTCAGTCTCTTCTTCAAAATGATATCCAATTTTTAGGTAGAATTCTGTGAGCTGAGAGGCAGGACATACATGGACAAGACATATGGACAGAAGTAGAAAACCTGGGCTCAAAAGAAAAAGAATGATGGGAGATGAGCTGCTCCTTTTTGTTGCATTTTTAACACTTTTATAATTAATAGTATTTTACTGAAACACATTTGCTGAACGGGTCAAAAGCACTACCCCATAACAATACCAGAGTTGCACACTTACTCATGCATTAGTGGCAGAATGGTCCATGTACCTTCATGCCTATCCATCAGGTGAATAAGCAGAACTGTAGGTATTTCCTTTAAGAAAAACAAAAATATTACTATAACCCACATATTAATATTAGAATGCTTTCTTTTAAAATGATAGGTTAGTTTGGTTTCAGCTTTTGTTACCCTTTCTGAAGAACTCTTTCCAATGTAAAAGTAATATATATTTCATTTAAATGAACCTCTTCATAAATAATCATTTTTAGCATGTTTTTAATAACTGTTCTCTGCCTATGATGCTCTACTCTCACTGCCCTGAAACAAATACACACTTAACACAAGAAATTAATTAGCAAGTAAGGTTTCCTTTTTGATAACTCGTTTTGCTTTATTCCACATTGACTGGTATTGACAGAGTATACTCAAAATC
>NW_015232240.1:0-738 GCF_001447785.1 Gekko japonicus | reverse complement strand
CAGTTCTGAAAGATCATCTTGGGATGCAGATGTCTCAACTGCCATAGAAAATACAAAAGAACAAGGGCCCTGCAGTTGCCAAGCCTGTCCTTTGGTCATTCTTAGAGGAGCGGACAGAAAGCATGACAATGGAAGGACGCAGGTGTCTGCAGAGGGATTGTGGACCCAAGTGCCACCTGAGTCCTCCACCTTTCATGCTCGCTCCTGGATTCATCCAGCACAGTCCCTCAGTTTAAGGTGATAAAGGGGCTAAAGTTGGAGGGCACCATGTGCCACTGAAGCAAAGCTGGTGAGACACAGTGCCAAGTAAACACGTTGCAGCTGCTGAAACATGATGCTGCTGCCATTCCTTGAGCCTCTGCCTCAGAATGACTAATGTGGGCACTAGGGTGATCATGAATGGCACTACCACATTTAATTTTCTCTGTTTGTACGTGGGTTTCTCCATTCCCTATCTGTGTGTAAGCAATGGGAGAATAGTCATGTAACTGGTGGACAGTAGGTATGGATATAATAAATACTATCACTTTATACTTGGTACAAAATGAGTGCTCAGAAAACATACCACAAAATCATTTTATGATTAAGCCTTTGTTTCTAGGAGACGTATGCTCTAAATCCAAGACATGGATAACAAGTTGTATTTATTTATTTAAAATGTTTATGTTCACACAGAGGCAGGTTCACCTGTCCCTTCTGTGATCAAGGAGAGCCTTCCACAAAGAATCCTTTGAAGGG
>NW_015232239.1:0-738 GCF_001447785.1 Gekko japonicus | reverse complement strand
ATACTGAGGTGAAATACCATTTTGTCGCAGTTAGCAGATGCAGTGGCAGGGTTCAGATATGCCAGCAAACCTGGTGAGCAAACTTTGGGCTCATGTCTTGCCTTCTTCATTTTGCTCTTGGACACTAATTAGAGACTGCTGGGTTCCTCATGCATCCCTGGATGTCTCTTTTTGTCTGCTTAGAGTCAATCACCCTGCTGTGTCATTTTATATAATTATCACTTGTAAACCACCTTAAAGTCATTATAATGAATAAGCAGGATATCTAGCCTGGTAGCCAGAGAGGTTCTGGTGGCCAGGGTGCAAATGGAGAAAGCTCTGTGTCCCAGCTGATGTGTGAATGGGTTTCTGCAGTGCTGCAGAAGTGAGGTTTCATGGGGAACATGCAGCCGTTGTCTGACCGCATGTCCCCGTGGGGTCCCTGAGTTAAATGTGATGTCTGGGACCTGGGTTGGGCCCAGATCCCGGGCATGCTGCTCAGTACCCATCTGGGCCATTATCTGGCCTGGATTCCAATTTTCAAGGAAAAATGGGCAGGCTGGATTTTGCCTTGTCATTAAGCAAGGAACAAATCCACTGCTGCCTCCAATGATTCTAGCCAATGAAAGGAGTTACAGCCATGATTGACATGCTTGCTAACAGTTCTTGGTGACATGCTATTTTCTAAGAAGAAAACAGAAGCTTATCCCAGTGTGAACATGCACACCCCCAGTGTGCCCGGCATCATAACAGTGTTCC
>NW_015232238.1:0-738 GCF_001447785.1 Gekko japonicus | reverse complement strand
GCGGTCCAGTGAGGGGGGGAAATCCGGTTTAAAATATAAAGAACACTATAATCTGTGAAGACACGTGTACAAATAAATGCTATGAAAAAGGAAAGTGTACCAGATTCCTTCTCCACTCCCAATGAGACTTGCGCAAGAGGCGGATCGTGTCCGTTCTGTACACAAAGAAAAACAAAGCCCTCAGAGAACTGGAGGTTAATTCGAATTAAAGAGCTGGTCAAGAGCCGAGATTACTAACCTCATCAAGGGAAATCCAGACGGCAGGCAGGTTGCCTCTGAGAATAACTAACTTTTTAAGAAAAGGGGAGGGGGAAATAGGCCCCGCTTAAAGGAAGATATTGCGGGGAATATGGAATCCACAAGGAAGGGAAGGAAACCACGAATTGTTGGGGAAATGGGTAGAATTTAACTGCCTGAGGCACATTTAAGGGGGGGGGGAATATTAGGCTGATCAGAACAAGGAGTGGAAAGATCAGAAAACGTTGCCGCGGGTTGCAAGACATGAAAGACGAACGTCTGAAGCATACAAAGCCCATAAAAGGATCGCAGGGAAAGATTGAACAAAAATCACTTTTCGTCTCAGGGAAAAAGTCCAATCCCCTCAACCTGCCTTCTTCCTCGGGGCTTTTTCTCTCCTTAAGCAGCGACTGAAATCCTGGCAGCTGCCGAGAAATTTGAACCTGGCGTTTATAAATGTCTTCGGAGACGGAGAGAGGGCTTGCTTTGCTTTCTTGGGGA
>NW_015232237.1:0-738 GCF_001447785.1 Gekko japonicus | reverse complement strand
AGAAGCTGGAAGTGAATAATTTCAAGCATTTCTTTCCTGACCTTTACACATATTTTCTACATCAGCCTAAATCCTTCCTGAATGAGTGTTCAAAGTTCCTGACAGATTGTGATCACAGGAATGGCTGTTTATCCTACCTGTGCATTAACAACAGCAATAAGGTCCCTTCGTAAACTCTTCTTCCCACAAATGAAGAGGTGGTGGTGTAGGAAGGTCTTATTCCCATCATTATTTCATATGTTTTTTGTTTTAAAAATAAAGTTTATATAATGGAAATACAATGTAATTAGACGCATGGGAGTTCTGGTTTGGAAGTGGTTCAGAAGAATTCTATGATAAAACAAGTCCCCAACCACAAAAAGCTACATACAGTGATTTGACAGTCTAACATATACAATCACTTATGCTAAATGAAAGGCAATGTCACCATGTTAAAAGCTGTACACTGAAAGCCCTTATGTTATTTGCTGGCTAAGAAGCCGAAAAGCTGTAAATCTAACCCCAAGCCAGTGTTAAATAAACTTTGAACAGACTTTTCCAAAAAGGTGCCCAGGGTGGTCATGTTTATAAAGTAGCATGTCTCCAAAGGAAAGGGTTCTAATAGGATTATTGGAGAATGGCATCATTTCAGCCCTGCTGTGTCATATGGACTTGGTACACATCATACTTTTTTGCATGCATTAGTCTTCAGAGCTAGTATATAGCAAGATCAGACCTGCAACGGCTACACTTAAATGA
>NW_015232236.1:0-738 GCF_001447785.1 Gekko japonicus | reverse complement strand
CCACTGGACTCAAACTTTCTTCTGTTCCTTCAGACCAATATGGTTATGCGCCTGAATCTCACGGGGTTTTGTTAAGGATTACTTGCGAGAATGCAGGCAAAGCACTTGGAACACTGAGGACAACCTTAATATATACATTTATTATTGTTATCCCGCAGGTTAAACACTTTGACAGATATTCCCGGCACACACCTCTTGGAGAGGTGAGGGTAGCCTTGAATGCATTAAAGACTTTCCAAAGTATGGAATTCTGTGAAGAATTGCGCAGAGCTACAAAGGTAACCACAGTGGCTTCCCTGTGTCCCAAATCTACATTAATTAATGTCTTTTATTCCAGATTAATAGCACATTGGAAATCTTGCAGTCACTGAGACCTGATTTATGTGCTGTGTTGGGTTGCCAGGATCACGTGAATTATTACGCACATCAGTGTTCTCCCTGCCAAGTGAGTCAATGATGCTGGCATGTGTAGTAGGCCACATGCACCCAGTGACCCTATTTGGTTTCATCATCCAAATGAAACACGAGATGCCGCTACTAGGAAGTGAAACTCAACCTCATGTATGAACCAGATCTCGGGAAGCAATACCCAACCCCTTAAATACTCCCTTCTGCCAATCCCCGTGGTAAAAGTGTGTGCTGAGAGTAAGTAGTTTATGCCAAGTAACACTCTTTTTAATCTAGGCAGTATCATGACACTACGTTAATAACTGGGAAGGGTTGATAGCTATAGGGAGA
>NW_015232235.1:0-738 GCF_001447785.1 Gekko japonicus | reverse complement strand
GTCCCATTTACAGACAGATGAGAGGTCAGGGAACTAATATTCCCAAGCATGCTGGGGCCCGATTCCGCTCAGGAGCAGTTACAGGGGAGCAGGAGAACCCTTTGGAATAGCAGTTGCACCAGATCACTCCTGTGCTGTTGCTGGCTTCTTTTCCCACAGACTCAGGTACGGTCATGGTGCCACTTCAGTCTGTGAACCTAACTAGTGACATGCTTTGCCCGAAAGGCTGACCATCTTAACTGACTGTCAGAAATGCAAGAGAAGAAATCTGCAGGGAAAAGAAAGGGACTGTTGGTTGGCAAGCTCAAGCTCTTCTACGTGCACTCAACTAGCACCTCTTTAATTTCACATACGTGCATTAGAATTTGGAGGGAGATGGCATTTCTAGACTTCTGGGAATGGTGGGATGAAACCAGTGCTTCCCAGGTAACTTCTCAGAACACTCACGAGTGATTTTGACGATTCACTTGGGTTCTCCATCTTGGGAATACACTCTCACGACAGGGTTTCGATGGGCAGCTGCTCAGCTGTGGGAAATGTTTAGTCTCTGCATTTTCAGGAAGGGCTGCTTCACTTTGAAGGTCTTGTCTGCCACTGGCATTCTTAGGCATTTGCTAGGCAGCCCATCTGAATCTTGTGTTTGGGAAAGACTAAAAAATCCTTTTTGGAGTGGCTTTGTGGCCTCAGGGGGTCTTCGTTGCAGGGAAGATATATCTGCAGGGCTATTTTTGGGCAGGA
>NW_015232234.1:0-738 GCF_001447785.1 Gekko japonicus | reverse complement strand
TGCTTTTCAAAATATAGTAACCCTACCCAATTCTTCCAAGGAATGTATATCCAGCAGGGTAAAAATACTGCACATTGCATCCATTGATACTTGAAGGTAAATCTTGAAAAATGTATACTACAGGGCTAGGCCTTAGAAAATGTGGTCCCAAACACTTTTCAGGAAGAATATGTCCGGTGGGCAAAATTTTCCTCACATCAGCGATGAATCTCTATTCCTGGATGAGGAACATGATGTTACCAAGTGTCCTCTATGTAGGCAATTTATGCCAAAAGCAAGGGATTATCAAGCCTAATGCTTCAAGGCAGCTTTAGGGGAGAAGATTCTCTCTGGCACTGCTCTAGGAAGTTGTGGGGACACAACACTGCTTCACACTCCAAAGAGAAGGAGCTGAGAATAGTCAATTCCAGTGGCTGGACCTGGGCCCTTCAGTTCTAACCACTGCTCACCAGCCCTCCACTCCAGCATTGTCTGAATACACAGCCCCAGAACTGCTGCCTAAAAAGGATTGGCACAAGCATAGCCATTCTGAAAAATCTTCCAAGGTGCTCTTGGCTTTGATTTCTTCCCATAATTGTGACTCGGTTCCAGAGTAAGTCCTCAAAGTGGTGCCAGTTCAGAGAACGACTTTCTTGTCATTCTCCTGTGCTACAGTATTTAATGAAAGAAGGTGAGCCGCTCATCAATTCTGAGCCACCAACTGCCTGCATGTCAGACATCCATCTGCGGCCCAGAGTT
>NW_015232233.1:0-738 GCF_001447785.1 Gekko japonicus | reverse complement strand
TAGCTCTGGGAAAACAGTGAATTATTGCAGCCAGAACTGGGCTTGCACAGGTAGAGATACCAACAGAGTATCAATGGCTAATTAAGATTTGGCATGTGATGATTGTGGGTAAGATTACAATACTTAAATATATGTCATCTTGGAAATTTTGGTCTGGTGAAAATTTGCAGATGTCTGGTTACCTTTTATTAAATACTGGAATTGTCAGTATCCTACCTCTAATGTGAAAGAAGAGATGACACGTGTATCTAGGATAGGTCAATTAATGATACCATTAGTTAAATAAGATAGGGTTGCATAATTGGATAAGATTAGAAAGTTCAGGTGTAAATGGATGGTTATCTTCTGTTCTGGCTATCTCAGTTGACATGTATGGTCCTCTAATCTTACAGAGATAATGAGATAGATCCAGGCAGTCAGCCGTATTGGTCTGAAGCAGTAGAACAAATTTAGAGTTCAGTGAGAGTTGGAAACTGTTTTCCAAGGTTGATTGCCAAGGAGAGAAAGTTTAATGTTTTTGGGGTAGAGGTTACACATAAAGGATAAAAGGCCTTATTTCAGTTATATTGACTTACAGATCTGGAAATCTAAAAGCTACACAAACGACTCAGTCTGCTGTTATTTGCCCTATTCAGTTTCCTTATGTATAATGTCTATATGTATATGATGTTTTATTGAAAGTAAATAAGATTGCACAGAAAGAAAGGAAGAGTTCTGTAAGGAAAGATCTTGTCTCAC
>NW_015232232.1:0-738 GCF_001447785.1 Gekko japonicus | reverse complement strand
TCACTAATGTCAGGAGGCTGGAGTAGGATGGGGGCAAAATCGCCCCTTCCTGACTCTTGGGTGAGCAGAGCTCTACTGATGGAAGTGGAGGATTCTGCCTCCTTCCCTCTTCCCACTGTGACCTCCTGAACCATATGAAGGGTACCTGACATGGCCCAGGGCTTCTGGGAGGTCCCACTGCCACCTGCAGACATGTTCTGCCACCTGCACATGTGTCTTTCCCCCACTCACTCACAGTTGCTCCATCTCCTGTACTTCTGGCTACCTGGGCTGTCGAGCACCACCAGGCAAGACTGCGTGTATGGTCATAACGGTGGTGCAATCACATACAGACACACCCCGTCCGGTGATTCTGAGATGTGTAGTTGGCTGTGACCATGGGTGGTGGGAGATGTCGTGAGCAGACAAGAGAAAGATGCACAGGCAGGTGATGAAGTACATGGGTGAGTGCAGGCAGGGAGTTCTGAGGATGGATGCTGGTGTTCAGCAGATGAGGGCCCCCTCAAAAACTGGATCCAGCCCTGCCCATGTGGCTATTACACTATGTGGGCCGCACAACCCCAGGAATAAACTTTCCCAGAGCTGGAAATAACTGCTTGGGGAGGAGGGAAGCCAAGGAAGATCAGGGTTTCTTCTGCAGACCTTGCATCATTATCAGTCTGAATCCAACCTCATTCCTTTCTTCAAACTTAAGTCTTGTCCTGACCTCAATAACCCAGGCAAGCCTGATCTCATCAG
>NW_015232231.1:0-738 GCF_001447785.1 Gekko japonicus | reverse complement strand
CCTGACTTACATTGCATGCATACATGCAAAACATCTTTTCAGCCTATTCCATGACTTGTCAAGAGTTCGGAATCTTCAGGCAAAATTGTCATCTCTTACATTTCTATTTCTATTTCCATTATAGCCCTCTTGAGGCTTTCAGTTGAAATAAGGCCAACACTAACATTTGAAACAGGTGTGCTTTCTCTTTCAACTTTGAAAAGTTTCAGCTGAATCTTTTTAATTTTATGAAATGTTTTATATTTTTCCCCCCAGAAAAAGGAAATGAACTCTTAAAAGACAAGTTAAAACTCAATAGGGTACTGGCAACATAAGACCCTTAAAGGGATATAAGTTTGAATGAAGTGTGTAATTCCGTACATACAAAGTCAATAGGGACTTCTCCACTGATTTAAAGGAAGTCAGAATATTGTCCTGAAACAGTACTCTTAGCTCACCTGTTTGAGGTAATTTATGAAGCTCTTGCCACAAGTTCCTACTTTATTACTTCAAGAGTGCTGCCAAACAACAAAGTGGCATATCACAAAAATGTGAGCACTTGAGAAATTGAGCTATCAGTGGGCCCCTTTTCACCAGCCTCTTCTGGAAATTCTCCCAAACTCTGAGCACTGCCTTAACCCTACTCTTCATGCCCCGCCCCTCTCAGTACTACCCTACATTTAGTCACAGGTTCTTTAAAGCGAATGAGAAATAAAAATATGACATCCATTTATATTCAATAGTTAGTAAAAAACAAAA
>NW_015232230.1:0-738 GCF_001447785.1 Gekko japonicus | reverse complement strand
CACACACACATGCATCATTTACTATTTTAAATCTGTGTAAGTATGCAGTTGTTGAGAACCAGCATGGCATCATGGTTAGAGTACCAGGGAGGTTGCGACCCCATGAAGCTCAGAGGGTGACCTTGGGCCAATCACACTCTCTTTGTCAGCTTACTGTACCTTCCAGGCTGTTTTGCAGATAAAATGAAGGCAGGGAACACCTATATGTTGCTATGACATGAACTCTTTGGGGAAAGGGTGGGATAAAAAAACCTTATAGATAGGTAAAGAGACATCTCTGTACATGCAAACCAAAATCTAGTCTTTAAGAAAACTGTACAAATCCCAATCTGGATTTGAGCAACAGGAAACATGCAAATTTACTTTCAGAATAAAAAACAAGCAGTTAAAAAAACACTAAGAAATGTAACACTAGATGGTATTTTACTGTGTTTTTTAAAAAGGAAAAAAACAACAACCCTGTATTTTAATAATACTGGTAATTTGTTTTAAATGTGTTATAAACTGCTTTAGGAGCTAAATACTTAAAAAGAGGCCTATCAGTATAAACTATAAAAAGCAACAAACAACCTCTGGATATACCCCAAAGCACACTTCAGGTAAGAATCCCTGCAACACATTTCAGTGCATGTGGACAAGTATGACTGCTGGTCCTCACTGCATGAGAAGAGGCCATAGACAGCAAACAACAACTCATTCTCATTTGGTTTTCCATAATTTCAAAGGAGCTTGTTAACA
>NW_015232229.1:0-738 GCF_001447785.1 Gekko japonicus | reverse complement strand
CTTCACAATTATATATAAGGAGAGATGTCAAGTTACATTGCTGCTGTTTTTCATTCCAACAGGAAACAATATTTTTTAAAGACAGATTGCCTTTAATCTAAATAGAAGTCTAAGAAACAACTCGAAGACAATGGATGAGATTCTGACAGTGGCAGTTAAAACCAAGATACCTGTTGTAATTCTGTTCTGTAGAACCAGGATGTCCCATTCACCATATTCCTAACGGGATACCATTATAAATGCATTCTTTTCTGCTTCATGGTTGGTGTAGGTGCTGGAATTGAAAGTGGGCTACAGAGCAGTGTGGCTAAATCCACAGCAACACACTTGAAGGAGTTGGAGGATGAAGTGAGAATTGTAAATCAAGAACTATCTTCAGTGGAAGAAGAAAAAAGGGTTGTCTTGAAAGAGCTTGAATTGGTAAAAATGGAGAAAAGTCAAGTAATACAAGAATATGAGAGACTGAAATCTGAATTCAGTAAACTTCAGTCTCCTGTTCTGAGAGAGAAGGAAGCTTTGGAAACTCAGGATGAAGCCTCTCAGCAAGCAGAACAATTGCTGCGAGAAGAAGTTTTCCGGCTACAGCAAGCCCTGCTTGGTATGATGCTATTGGGAGTTCAGAGTTGCCCTTGGTGTGTTTTAAGCACAGGACTTTTTTTAAATGTTAGGAGTTCTGTGTATGCGCTAAAAGCATTTCCGTACATTTGGGGGGTTGGCAGTCATCTTAAGTGTGCTTGA
>NW_015232228.1:0-738 GCF_001447785.1 Gekko japonicus | reverse complement strand
TTCCAGAATGGGCCTTTTTCCTAGTTATCTTATAAAGAAGAGAACAAGGGACATGGCTATGCATGTCTGTGTATATAGGTAAACACTTTCCCTCACAATCTAAGTGTTCATTTGGGACTATTTTTTCCTCAGTGACTTTTGAAATGCTGTTGCTTTCCCATTGAGAGCTGTCTTGGTTCTCCCAGTCTATTCACAGTATGAATTCTGATACTTACTACGATGGGAATTTCCCCTCACACGTTCCTACCTCTTTTCTGAGGAAAAAAAAGCAGATGCCCCAAATTCCAAACAAATGCTGGAAATGAAAGGCCTTGGTTTTCCTCTCCTGTCAACAGTCCATCAGCTACCGCTCTGTGCTTCCTTAGAAAAGGGGGCTTAAAGATCTATCCTTTTTCTTCACAGAGCAGGCACTCCACAAACTGGAATGTGAACTCGCTAGCACTGGCTGCTTATTTGCTCAGGACGTTCCCAACAGTGTCAAAATACTGGAAAATATGGAGGTCAACGTTGCTGCAGCAGCCACTCCTTTTGTTTGAATATGTTTTGAAATCCCCTAACCAGGATGTCGACCTTAGTACAGCAGAACAAGATCAGTTTTAAGGTGATTCATCAGAGAACTTCTTCTGCTTGCCCTCTTGACACACACATTTCTCTGCCCCTGAACTTGAATGTGTCATTTCCATTTGAAAATATCCCTGTT
The DNA here is from genome assembly GCF_001447785.1 of Gekko japonicus. Taxonomy (NCBI): domain Eukaryota; kingdom Metazoa; phylum Chordata; class Lepidosauria; order Squamata; family Gekkonidae; genus Gekko; species Gekko japonicus. Next base: position 38 of record NW_015232228.1, on the reverse strand, counting down.
TGACTAATGGCAGTTTCTCCAGTTAATTGTCCTGTAGA